>NW_010227879.1:0-38486 GCF_000690775.1 Eurypyga helias | reverse complement strand
GATTCTATGATTCTATGATTTGCGTGCAATGGACAGTTTCAAACACAATCAGCATGGTCTTCTCAATATTTTCTGTGTGGCTTGCTCCTCAGAGTAAAAATATCTCAGTGTTTTCTACAGTGGGACAGACAGTTGGCTCTTAGAGTTTGCTGAAGTCTGCAGATACATGCATCCAAGTGAAGCAGAGAACCCAGTCTGTAAGCAAAGTAATGAGGCAGCCAGGGCTTGGGGTCAGGATGGTCCCAGAAACTTTTCATGATGGTTTCCCTTATTAAAACCATTACAACGATCAACATAAGCCATAGGGAAGCAGAGGGTTGCCATATACTTATTCTCACGCTGATGAGTCTGTCAGACAGTGAGGTGCTGTAAAGGTGTCATGAATGCCTCATGATTCATATCCTCTGTTCCTCCTCCTCTGAGTAGGGTGAGGATTGGGGAAAAACACAAAAGAGCTGGAGGAAAAGAGATCTGGGAAGATCAGAAGCCTGTTTGGGAGCAAGTTTTGTTTTCACATCCCACATATAAAGGCTTTAGGAGGGCATCTGTCACCAGCTATTTGACACTTCATTATGTAAACTGCTAGGTTTTAGTGATTTCACTGAAACCTGTCTCTGCCTCAGATGGCCACTGCACTGCAAATTCTTGCTGGTGTTGGGAATATTCTGGACAAATATCACCATACACAATCTCTTTTCAGCCAAGTAATTCACAGCAGAGCCTTTCTGCCGATCGTCCTTTGATGTTCCAAATAACTGGGCAGAGACAGGATCACAAATCACAGACCTAAGAGACTGTCCTCACTTCCTGGGAGGACAGCAACTGCGAGAAAGAAGTGTGTCTCCCTCTGCAGATTTCAAGAATGGATGTTCCACAAACTACCTTTTTTAAAACTTAATTTCCATATGATTTTGTCATACACAGTGTGCAGACTTATAGCAATAAAACTGCCCAACTATAAAGTATTGAACCTTTAGGAGATTATGCAGAATTAAAGTTTTTCCTAGGGCATTTTTGACCTTTTTTTCCCACCCACCCCACAGTCATGGCCAAAGAGCAAAAAGCAGTGTAAATGAGAGTAAAACAGAGGGCACCTTTGTTCCACATATGAGTGTGTACTTTTTCTTCTACCAGGGCTTCTGCACTACATATTGGTTTTTAGCTCTCCACTGAAAAACTGTGGGTCCGAATTGCATCTCTTACACTAGTCTTTAAACACACTTTTCACAAATATCTGTTTAATCCCTCATTTATCACATTCATTCATCCCTGTGCAGGATTTTTAAAACATAATCTATACTGAAATATATTTTTCCTGAGGAATATCACTTGTTACAACAATAATGTTTTGAAGGAGATATATATATGTATATACATGCAGACACAAGCTTATTTTCCAGCTTGATCAGCTCTAAAGGCATCAAATATATTCAGCAATGATCTACAATTCAAAAGAGATTACTTTCTCAGTAGATAAAAATTTACGGTCTGTAATCTTTAGGTTAACAAGCAATATTTTATTCAGTTCACGAACCAATAATTTGTTTGCATTATTTTCAGATCAATTATTTATAATACTCTTCATCTCTTGACCTTGAGAGATTAACAGTAAATGAAGTTGATAGTTGACAGCTTTAATTCAATCAACACTTATTTAATTTGCATTTCCTTGAGCAAGTACTATTAAACCTCATCAGAAAGAGTGAGCATTACACCTGGATATACACTTGCATAAGGTCTGGTACATACCTGCTTGACTGACCTAGTAGCAACAGAAAGAAAGAAGCAACAGCAGCTATGATCAATCTCTCACGCTCAGTTTTGCAGCAAAATGTCAAACATCACGGCAAAGATTTGGAAACTGAAGTGCCATTTTCAAAATGACTGGGATAGTTTTGGGGGGGTTGTTTTTTTTCTGTGGGGGTGGGGGGAGAGTTATGCACTGTATCTGGACTTACTGCTTAAATTTGGCAGACAAGCATATCTTGAAAAGACTAACTGTACTAAACTCTTACTGAATTTTAAGGGGTATCAATACTTTTTAAATCTTTAAAGCCTGCAAATTACTTGTGAGGTTTTAGAAAGGATGCCTTCAGTCACATACTGAAAGTCCCAGGGATTCACAGCTGAGTCTGCACTTGAGAGGGGGCATCTTCCTAGGGAATAACATACTGGATTTTGGTCACATGGACAACCTGGAGAGATTATTTTCAGAAGCACACCAAGAACCCATTGGCATCTTTAGATGGCAAGTCTTAGAAAGTCTGACTAATAAATAAATTAAATAAAAAATAAATATATACGAGCAGGAATAGCGTATTGGTTTCATTTTTCTAAATAAATCTTCATTTTTCCTTCTCCAAGATCAAATATCTTTTATTAACTAATAAGGCCTCTTCCTTTAATTTTTAAATAACTCCCTTTATTACTGCAACTGCCTTGGGTTCCAAAATTATAGGAAAGACAAAAGACAGGACCTTGCAAACTTTAGCTACTACAAGTTTCAAGAAGTATACCATTAAGCATATGTCAGCATGTTCCTTCACAAGCAATTGAATACTTTTTTCCTTTTACTTGAGAAGATAGAACCATTATGGCCTTGAACTCTTTAGAAATTTTTTCAATGTGAGAGGAAGTGTGGGTCAAAGCATATCATAATACTTGCATGCACATTATAAAACTCTTAATTAAATGGGGAAAAGAATTGGAGAAGAGGGAGAGATCTCCATCTCCCCCTCCATCTGCCTGAGGCAGCCAAAATGTACATTGGCATATTTTAATTCCCTGCCAGCAGCAAGCCAAATTTGCAGCGCTTTGAAGTGACAAACAAAGGTGACAACTAAAAATATTGTAAAGCCCAGGCTAGCATTTCACACAGAGCACCATGCTCACCTGCGTCTCTAGTCTTTAAACACAAATCTAGGAAAATTACAAACGCTACAACACTCTGTTAATGATGTGAGCAGAGAGCTGAGTTTGCCCACGCCGAACATCACACAAAGGGAAAAAAGCAAAACAGTGTCCCTCCCATCAATATATTTTATGTCACTTTTCAGGTGGGAATAGGCTGTGTGTCAGGGAGAAGCGCTGAGGAGGTTGGTGAACGGACCGCTGGTGTGATTTGTCACTTCTCCATTGGAAAACACAAAGTGACATAAACCCATAAGAAAAAAGAATCAGACCTCATCTGTAGAGTGAGTTAATAGCTCTATTCCTATAAGTACTCTGAAGGAGTCTCAAGCAGGTCTGGTCTGCAATATTCCTTGTCTGATGAAAATTTCACACATAAAATGATGATAAAAGACACGGTTGTCAGTTTTTTCCTCATTTCCCAAAAGAAATTCCTTTCCTCCCTACACTGATACCCATGTGTTTATGGGTACATCACAGAAACATTGTCACTGCATAATGAAACTTCAGAGAAATGTTTAAGCTACAGCCAATTTTTACATTTATAATGAGGTTGCTAAAGTATCCAAAGTGCCATAGTTCGAAGCCTGCTCAGATTACCTCTGTTCTTTTGTGTTGGCAAAAGTATAGACACAACCACAGAACAGATGACAAAACTGGCATTTAAGCCATCCACAGTTTCTGAGGTTCAGTACCAATGCATTAGTTTGATAGCAGCCTTCATATGATAACTGGTTATATCCCATGATATTTATATATATACATTTAATAACTACAGTATTTTAAAAAAGTATCCAATATTTAAGTGTTTGACCTGACAAGGTACTGAAATGCCTCAGAATGAAGGGCATATTAATGAACAGCATTGGGTTTCTAGATGGTTCCTTACTGACTTGCAGAATTAAGAATAGAGCATTCCTTGAGGTTTACTTTAACAACCAATCAACTATATGAAATAATACTTAGGAGACATAATTTCCTTACAGTACGATGATGATGCAGGCATAGAAGGATGATCATCAGAAGAAGGGGTATAGAAAAGAGGAAGCAGATGACAGACTTTTAAACATTTTATTGGTTGGGTTTTTTTTTTTCATGTTCATGCTGCATATTCCCTGTATAGATGAAAAACTACAGATGAATCATAAAAGTAGTGTGAATGGATGAATTCTGCTTGCTGTAAAGTGCAGTTAATAATGTCTTCATTACTTCCAGCTAATACTAGAGCCTATAGCTGCTGCATCTAAATAACCTTGAGGCAATTTCCATGCTGATTTACACCCAGGGGAGGGCAGTTCAAGGTCTTGATTTTCAGGATGGGCAAATGAAGGACTGGAGTAGCATGTGGAGATTAAGATTCAGCAGTTCTTCCACAAATTTCTTATGCAGCCAGCGAAGGCTTGATCTCTAAACAAGCCTTGCACCTGCATTTTTCTGTCTTCTTTCTGTCCTCTAAGCTGAAACAAAGAAGCAGGAAGGGATGCAGTGACTAAAAGGCAGCATTCCCAGCATTCCTTCTTCCCCTGACTAAATGCCTTAATCAACAGGCACCTCGTTTTCTTATCTGGTTTGCTACTTGATGGCTCAGCTTCAACAGTGGTGCTCCTACAAGGCTAATCCTGAGAATCTACTGGTTCTCCTCCAGCTTCATGTGAACCTTCTGCATCAATCAGGGACACACATAGACCAAGCATGTATGGACCAGGTATATCGAGTGCAAAAAATGATGAAATAGTTAACTGAGAAACTTAAAAGGCATAAAATGTGAGAGAGAGAGTTGGTGATTCTCACTCTGCCAGCAAGATCCAGACCCCTTAGAGGTGTCTAAAAGCAAATTTAAGTGATCAGAAAATTGTTATACTGACAGCTGACTGGGCTCCAGTGACTTCCCAGCTGGCCAGAAACCAGGCTGGTTTTTGTGACTTAAAAATTTGAATCAATGTGAATAAAATGGGTGTTGTGCAAGTGACACTTTTGCTGATCTGGTTTCTGTTCATTTTTGCTCTCCAGTACATAGTGGAGAGCATAAGGAAAAAAATAAAATCTTCTGTTTACCTCTGCAACTGCCAGGGATAAGTCACAGTACTTCCCCTGTGTCCATTGTACAGCTGGCTGCTGCAGTCTCATTTCCCTTCTGTCTGGGTAGTAAGACATCCTAAATTGCTCCTTAATGTATCCATTTTTTAATTTTCTCAGTTATATGCATTATAACCTTCAGGACAGAGTGCTGAATAAGTTTCTCCTGCTTCATCATTTGGCTGAACTACTTCTATAACTTACAGCTAGATTTATTTGAATAGGCTAGGTCTAACTTTATAGGCTGGTGAAAAAGATGGAAACAACAGTGCTCTGTAAATCTCTTTTAACATTAGTCATTGTAATTTACAGCCCTTGTAGCGGTACAACTCTGAATAAATATCTTCAGCTTTTTGAAATTTTAACTAAGTAGGTTTGTACGTGACTTGTTCCACAATCATTGTATTAGTTTCAATGTTGCTCTTAAATTAGCATGTTTGATATTACTTTAAGAAATCTACCATGGCAATAAAAAGGTAATTCTTTCTTTCTTTGTTAAGCAACATCGCTTAACATTGGTAGGATTAATTCCATTCTGCTATTTGATTTTTTTTTCTTTCTCCTCACAATTTTCTACCAAGATGGGAAAAATGGGCTGACAGATGCTAGGGATCCATGTGGATGCTTCTCTTTGATGCATTGAGAGCAAAGCAAATGTCATAATGCAGGGAGGGGGCAGGCTGCTGATGCTTCCCATAGGAGCGACCAGGATGACAGGGGCTGCTGGACAAACCACCCAGGAAGGATGGTGGAAGGTGTACACACCATCTGCTGAGTCAGGAAAGGTTTCACCATGCTCTTTCATCAGCTACCTGTTATCTTGCTGGGCATGGATAGAGGCAGATTACTCTCTGAAAGGGCTGCCAAGTGGAACAAATTTAAGATACCAACTGGTTAACAACTGGTGAAGAGACCTGAGCTCTGAGGGCTGGGCTGTGCCTAGGAGCAGATGTCATGCTGGAAGACACAGCATGGGGTCTAGGGCTGGCAATTCTCCTTGGGGACCCCAGCACCTCCAGTCCCTGAAAGCCACAGCTCGTCTGCTGACCAAGTGGAGATGCCAATCATCAAGCCTCTGCGAGTAGCTCCCAAAACTGACGTGTTTTAAGGAGCTTTTCATTGATCCATGCTGAGGCAGTGGCTGCACTAGTTGGACGGGCGATTGAAACATCTGCTGTAAGCCAGGGGCTAGCCTGGACTACATAGCAATGTGCTGCCCGCCCCTGAGAAGAGCTGGGCTAGCACCGATAAGCGCAACCGTCAGTCTGGAGCTTATTTCAGAATCACAAACTTTCCTTTCTTTTTCCTTCTTTGTAATGGGAAGTTTCTTTTGGTGCTAGATCTGCATATTGTGCCCAGGATTCACTGAAGCAATGAAAGTCTGGGAATACATTTTAAGGCAACCAGTCAGAAACCCTTTGTGAGAGATTTTTATAAAGTGCTGAGCACCTCTCTGAATATAACGCTCTTTAAAGTACTTCAAAATGAGTAGCTACATGGGACCAAAAATACTCAGCTTCAAACTTGTTTTGTCTTTTCTTTACCAGTTTTACTATTTGGCTGTTCCACTTGTTTGTTGTGTTATTAACTTACTTCCATGCAACTGTATCTTTACCAACGCACCATTGCATAAGGGAATCTTTGTAACTTGCACCCTGGTAATTTAAAAAAAATCTAATCACTCCTTAAAGAAAAAAAAATCATAACTGGATTGAATATAAAATGCACAGACTGTAGCTAATCAGGGATTTTTAGCTGAAAACCTTTTGGAAGAAGATACCAATGTCCTGAAATAAAAACTTTTTCACTTATTTTCTCATTTTCATTTTGCTCATCCAGTATGAGCTATTTCTGTGAATTTTTCAACTTCAGAAAGATTTAGAAAAATTTTCCAAAGCATCTTGATCATTGTGTACACTCGTTCTGGAAGAGGAAATTCCAGCCCATCCAGTTTAATATAAATGCTGCCTTTCAAATAAGAGTGCACGTACAAAAGTGTAAACATAAACAACAACCAAACATGATTGACTGGAATGACTGTTTAAATATAATTTTGAAACTTATTTTACCAGAAATTTTTCACTTGCCTCCTTTTTTTTCGAACTGGTATCTACTCTCTAAAGCTCAAAAACCAGTCAGATATAAAAAAAGTTTCCTTATCAACTTGGTATGATTGTTCTGTGGGACAGAGTAAAGACACATAGCAGTAATTAACCATTCAGGTTCATGAATGAAGATTAGTGAGTGTAACAACCAAACCTTTCTCATTATCCTTTTCAAAGCAGATCAGTGTTACTGCTAGTTAGTATATACACAGTGACATGTGTGAACTAAGCAAGAAAAGGGACAAAGTATGTCGGCTGAACCAAGAGAGGTTTAGCCTAGACCTAAGGAGAAACTTTTTCTCCATGAGGACAGCCCAGCTGCAGGGCACGTTTCACAGGGAGGTTGTGCCATCTACATCCTTGGGGGTTTTCAAGACCCAACTGGATAAAGCCCTCAGCAACCTGGCCTGACCCCACAGGTGGTCCTGCTTTGGGCTGGAGGTTGGACTGAGGACCTCCTGGGGTTCCAGCCTGAATTATCCAGCAAGCCTAGTTTATCAGGAGGGCTAAAGGAACTGCCTTCTTATCTACCCACCAGCGCTTAGGCCTGTCTCTTGTGATCCCATCTCTCTGCTATTGCACTGTGGTTTGGGGAACTTGCAAACAACAGGCTCTGCATAGCCCTCCAGCATCCTTGTGTCTCTGCTGAAGCTCGAAGTGTTGAATTTCTGTGCAGCAGCCCAGTGTTGTGTGTTCCTTTCCCTCTCCTGCCTGCAACCCCCAGCTTTGGGCATGTTCCCAGCATGTGACACAGGAGGCAGAAAAGCATTGTGCAGGGGGGAGAGAGGGAAACCTCAGTTCTCCCCTTCCTGCACGAAGCCTAAAGCTGCACCTGCTGCTGCACAAGGAGCTGTCGCTGTTCTTCTCACGTGCCAATCTATGTTCCTTGAGAGAGCATCCCCAAGGGATTCACAGTACTTATTTATGGTAACCTTTCAGTTTAACGTGCAAGATACACTGTGCATTTATAACTTTGTTTTATCTTCTGCAGATTATGTCTATGTAAGCCATCTAAGTGGGTACAAAGTTTGCTCTGGGGTCTTACTTCGACAGATTTAATGTTTCCTTATTTAGTTTAGTGTTATTCAGCCTGTGAACTGCAAACTCATGTTGCTCCACAGAACATCAAGGATGTTCTGCAACATGACTGCAGACACTTCCCAACCCCACCCCACCCCAAAAAACCAAAACCACACCAACCAAACCACAACATCCTCTTATGCAGTCAAGAACAAAATGAAGCAAAATAAGGGAAATCAAATGATAAATATAATAAATGAGTACTTAACGTTTACACTGTTCAGGGTTGGAAATAAATAGCATTGTGCTGGAACACACAGACAGTCTTTTCTTTTTCCTCTCCAAATAGTAAATGGTCCTTTAATTAAATAAGTTAGTAGACACTTCAGTTAAATGAAATCAATTTAGATTTAGTTTTAGGTGCCCTGAAAGGCTTTTTGTGCCTTATTTCCATTCCAGCCACAACAGAGTACCAATTTGGGCAGTTAAAATTTCTAAGCACTGCTTTTTTTAAAAGTGTAGCTTGCTCATGCCAACTATGCTAATAACGAGATTTTTCATGAGTTTGTGAGATAATGGATAAAACCTTCAGAAAATTCCTTTAATTGTATCCCTAATGTTTCTGTAATTGCCAACTGTGATACTGCAGCTGCATTAAATTTTGTTTTCTGAAATAGAAGGAAATGATTGCTCACTTTCCACTCCTTGTTAATATTCTGAAGAAAGATGTCTTAGAGTAAGTTTTAGGAGTTGTAAAGGATATGTTGTGGAGTTATCCCAAAGAATATTTTTGCTCTCAGCTAGATTTTTATCAATATACCCTCTTGGAAAGCTCAAAATTAGCTCCAGATGCAGTTCCTGTAGACGAGCAACCTTTACTAAGCCTGGTTCATTCTGCTACTACTGAGAGTCTCAGGATCTTTCTTTCACCCCGTGGCCTCAGAGCAGGGCAAGTCAGGGAATGTTGCTCTTATGAAGGGGAGACCATCAGCAGCTAAAAATATTTTTCTCTATAAAACAAACCAGCATGTACAGATTGCTTGAAACAACCAAAAGCACAGTCCTTGAGGGAGGCTTTTATGTTAGCCCATGGTGTTAGCTGCAGAGTGAGTTGGCTGGCAAGCCTTCTGTCTGCAACCCCCAGCCCATCCCTCCCTGTGTCCCAGCCTCTCCTGTGGCACCCGGTCAGTCTCTCTCTTTTCTTCCTCTATCTGTTTTAATCACCTGATGTCTTTGAAGTCACTTCAAAGGTCTGCTGTTAAAAGTTAATACCCAGTAGATGATGCTTCCTGTTGTTTTAGGCAGAGAAACTGCCTCAAGTAATGGTCCTGCTTATATTTTGATTCATACATTCAACTGCTGGGTGCATTTTCCTGCATCTCCTTGCCTCCTAAGTGTGTAGTTAACCCTTCATAACCCCTCACAAACAGCATGAAGGAAAGACGACAGATAGTGATCAAAAAGTATTTTGTTATACTTAAACATGCAGCTATTGTACAAAGTTTTCTGTGCATTAAATGTTTAGGAATATTGCAGATTAATGATGATCACTGTATCCAGAGGACACTGCTTCTTCTCTCTCTAGTTTTACATCTGAACAAATCCACTGGCCTTCACAGTGATATTCCTGCATTTCAGTGATATGAGATTGGCCAGAAATTTCATTTGTGTTTGTCCCTTACAGAAGATTTGCCGTACTGTTGTGTAAATAAGAATCACTTGCACTGAAGTCATTACTTACAGCCATAATCCACAAATATTCTTTTATTGCTGTTAATGTTACTAGTTTGTGTGAAGCTGTACATGTAAACATTTAATATCCATCATTAAAATCCTACTCAGTATTTTCGAGATACAGTTTTCAAATGTGCAGTAGTGAGATAGTTTTATAGGACTAAAGCTGAGAAGTCTTAGAGCTATCAACTGGTGAATCTGACCAATACCTCACAGGACTCCATCAGGGCAATGAGCAAATTCTAGGCCTTAGAAGTCTGTTTTGTCCCATGTAATTGGCTACAAATGGCCAAATGAGGATTCCCTCAGCATTCCTTCCACTTGCAGCCATACCTGCTTCTGTTTCAATTTGATCACCTTCCAGTATGAATGTATGAGGAGGAAGCAGAGGCCAGAGCTCCACTGACCTAGCTTTTAGTTCATATGTCCCCCTTTGAATTACAGGTAACCTAGTTGCACTCTTACTTTCTTCTCGGTTGTGAATATCTCAGCCCTAGAGAAAACATGACTCATTGTGTGCTGGGAGTCTTCATTTTATCACTCGTGTTTGGGAAATTTTGTGTGCTCTGTAATCATATCTTCATATTTCTGAATGCAGATTCAAAACATACTGCTAAATTTTCAGCTTTGATGTTTTTATTAAGTGCTGCACTGATTTATATTGAATCACAGTATTACTCTTAAAAACACCAGGTTCAGATATCAACTGCAAATGTCAGTGAAGTCTAATAAATCTATAAGATAAACTGTTAAGGGAATGCGAACTATATCAAAGTGGAATTGATCAATTCCTCTAAAATGTCTTCTCTGAATCTACCATGAAATGCTCTGGGAGATTTCTATATTCACGTCAGAAAGTGGGACCTGGACTTCTCATTGGTGCAAAATATTTACCTCTAAGAAGGAGAAAAGTCAAGAACAAGTCCATAGTAATGACACTGACATAGTTGCAGGGAAGGTTTGCCTGCAAAACAATCTTCTTAAATGGGTTTTCATTAAAATTACATTTTTTATTCATCGATTCTGAACTTTTTTAGACTATCCTCAGAGATGGCATACCCCATACAGACTATGAAGTCTGTAAATTAAGGCTCATCTTTATGGGCATGCCTATCTATTTAAGGATACTCCCTGTTGACTCACCTGAAAGTGCAGCTTATAAAATAAGAAGACAGGCTCATATTCATTGAAGCAATGTGAACATGCAGAATTTATCTCAGATGGTTGTCTTGCATGCTGCACACCTGCCTAATAACAAAGGAGTGGAAGTAATTCAGGGATGAATGCATTCAAAACCTGTATCTCCATGGAAATAGATATAAGATTAGGGTAGAATGAAGAACAGACCTTCAATTAAGTCATTAGGTATGCAATCTGACCGAAGTTACATCTTTGCAATACTTCTCAGGCATGTTTACTACTGCAGATGAGGGAAGTGTAATTCATTGGTATATGTCTATCTCCCCCTACTTGCAGGCATGCTCTGCCAAAGGGAGTTTATTTTCCGTCATCACAGGAAAACACATATTCTTTCATGAATATTATAAGATTTAGTTCCTACGAAACATCTTCTTGGACTTAGCAGACAGAGTTTTCTTGAGTGGGTTCATCCTGAGTTCTGCCTCAGAAAGGGATGTGTAAATATCATCCCTAAATAAAATTAAATAGTTCCCAAACTGTATTATTCATGCAGGTTGTACTCTAAGTAGAAAACAAAATGTGAGACAGGTTTGTCCTACCTGGTATGATAGCTCATCCCAGCTCTGCCAATAGAAAGATAGCAACCATGCAACAGCAAGACCTTTGAAAAAATGCAGATAGACACTGGACAGTTCTTCATTTTTATTTATTGCCATAAGTCCATAAAACTTAAGCCAAGGTGTGTCATGACGATAACACAAAGAGAGCAGCCGTAACATATCTTACTGGTAACAGAATCAAATATGACTTTTAAAGTGAAATCTCTGAATACTGTAAGACAATGAAGACTATTTAAAATTATACAACTTGCTTGTTAAGCCATTTGTCAGATAATTTAAACAATGAGCAAGTTAACGTGGAGAAAAAAATCTTAATAGATTATTTTCCTGTAAGAAAATTCACTTTGTCCAGATACAGAAGTTGTGGGGGTCAGCAAGGGAGGGGTGGGAAGATATGTACACCATCTGCTAACAGTGCTGCCACTCATACTTGAGCATGTGTTTTTTAGCATCATATATCTTCTCCCTCTTTATTCATCCTAAGCCTTTGAATGCAAACACTGCTCTTGTGCTAGAAATCCAGCATTATGTCTGTGAAGAGCTGATTTGGAGTAGGTGCTGGCAGGAAACCTGCTGACCTTGCCTGTGCTTGATCCATCTATTCACAAAGGGGAATACTAGATGTGGGATGGGGTGCTAAGTGTTCTTAGATTCTCACGTTCCAGAGACCTCTGTATTTGAGTCAACCTCTGTATCTACCTATGAATTTGTGTGCAAAAAGCTGTGGGAGGTCAGGAAAAGGAAAATGGTTGAATCCTGGCTTATCTAAGTTTTCAGACATATCTTTTTTCTCCAGGTGTTTCTTTTTGTCTACAGTCTGACTCTGATTCCCCAGATACTACCACAGACAAGAGACAACTGAAGTCTTTTACAGCAGGCTAAAGTTCTAAACCCTTTTACCTGGTTTGTTATGCTATGCTTGTCTCAGACAAGCTCTTTCTTTGCCCATTCCTGAATACTTCCTTTCTTCCAGAAAGGTAGTTAGAATATGAATCAAAGTGTCCTTTCAATAGAAAATTGCTAGAGTTTAATTTGATTACCATCTCTAACAAGGTCCTTTATATAATATGCTAACAGATGCATTCAAATAGCAGGCCATCAGCTTTAGGAAAGTTCTAGGTAAAAGCAAGAAGTGCTTTTAATAGCTGTTTGTATTAGATTGTCTAGATTTTTGTAGATAGAATAAAGGACTTGCTAGTCCTAGCATGTATACGTTGAGACAGAAGCTAATTCTCACTTTAGGGTAATTAATGAAGAATGAGTGCACCTTTTTCCATAGCTTATCATAAGCAAAATAGTAAGCTGCAAAGACTACTGTGAAAAAGAATGTCCTTGTCACCCTAAAACACAGCAACTGAAGGAACTGAGTGCAAATTCAAGCTTAACATGGACTCAGAGGTCAACGTAAATTTGAGAAATGAACTCCTGAGTCATCGAAAAGGTCTTTTCTCACAAGTCATCGAATCCTAGAACCATAAAATGGTTTTGGTTGGAAGGGACCTTTTAAAGATCATCTACTCTAATATCCCTGTACAACTTAACAAGAATCTAGAGGTTGTAACATTTATACTTACTGTAAAGTTCATAATACTGAATCTCAAGTCAGTGCTTAGAGTCCCAGTTCAATATCTTCAGGAGCCAAATCTTTGCTCATAGCATCTGCATTAACAGTTCCTAAATTACTATTATCTTATTTGGAAAACAGTCATTAAAAGTCACTCTCATACAGAAAAGGAAAGGAAAAATCAATTAAAAACTTTTCAGATATGAAGTACTAATGACTTCATTTTAATTATTTCCATTTGACTGTTGACATAATTTTCCTGCGTTAAAGTTCCTGCCACATGATGATTTGAGATAATGTTGTAGATAATAATACATGGCTTTCTCAGGTAGATGAAAATAAATTAATTGAGGTGTCCTGTAGGCGTTTTTACTGTGAACCTAAGTGTTTCAAGGTTAAAGAAAATGTATATACATTTCTTAAGAGAAACTTCAGTAATACATGGCTTTCTCAGGTAGATGAAAATAAATTAATTGAGGTGTCCTGTAGGCGTTTTTACTGTGAACCTAAGTGTTTCAAGGTTAAAGAAAATGTATGAAAATGTTAAAGAAAATGTAAACTTCAGAAAAAAAATAGAAGATGCATTGAAATAACAAGCCCTTTCTTACTCTACTCTAGAGATCAGTTTTCAGTATCAGAACAATGCAGAATTATCTAACAATCATCTGATGGGTTTGAAGGACATTTCATGGCTTCCTTACACCAACTTCATTGCCACAAAAAAAAGATATGTGGATATTCTTCAGAGTAATAATTTGTATTCATGTGACAGTTTCCACAAAGACTGAAGAGTCTGAAGATCTGCCTTTTGAAATCAGATATTCACTGTTGTGGAAAAGACACATGTCCAAATGTAGCAAGTGTCTCTTACTTAAATTACTTACCCATTTTCTCTCACCACCAGTACAGTAAAGAGAAAGGTCCTTTAAGTCAATACACATCAGTGAAATTCATCAAAAATTATTTTAATTCCTCTGCTATACCAGAGGAAAATTCTAAGGCAGAATAGAAAATAATCTCTCTTTAAAAGTATCAAGGTGTTCAATCCATCTAGCATGTGGCTACTTCTTGTTATCTGTCTTATGGTATCGTGACAATCAACATTTGGTTACAACATATGCCATTTGGGTCTGTTTTGGAATGTGCTTAAAGTATACTATTTCTAAGGTAATACACTGCCCTGTCCTGCAAGTTGCCTAGCAATTAAGGGCTTTTGATGTTGTTGACTCCTGAAGGTTTTGCTCAATTAGTCTCATGTTGGGTTTTGTGGCCTAGAGACTGGAGATAGCTTGCAAATCCTTTTCTAAGACTGTAATCATTGTGATCACTACAGTCTAGTCTTATATTTCCCATTAAATATGTTCCAAAATCAAATGGCTAAATGGAACAATATGTAGGAATAACTTTCTTTCTTAAGAATGGATCAACATGGGAGAATGATGCATCATCTTTCACAAGAAAATATTATTTTCTTGTGAAAAAGAATACATTTACTAGTTCACTAGAACACTTTTTTTTTTTGAATCTTCATATGTGACAGATATGAGAAACTGTGTCCTAGTAATTCTTAAATAAAAAATGCAACCAATGCCTTTTGTCCTGACAGTGAGTTAGGTGTCTTCTTGTGTAGCACACTGGAGTGTTCAAGGAACAACTGAGCCAGCTCCAGGACTGGAAGTGCATTAAGGTGATGTGCACCAGCCTTACTGAAAGAATATTTACTAGCTGGGGTGCAGTGTGGAGCAAATTCAGCTATAGAAGTTCTGAGACATAAATGGTACATCCCTGCTGCCCTACATACATAGTATTGATACAGCAGACAGGGTTAATCTGGGGTCTTTTATATTTTATATTCACTTAGGCACATAGGAAAATGTTAGTATTTGGGCTGGATCCTCACTTTATTTATTGTATAGCCAATGGCTTATCTCATATCTGTACCTCTGAAACCATTGTCTTCCTCCACAGTGAAGATGAACTTTTGTCCACCAACAGCTCTTTTCCCATATGAGGGTCAGATCTTTGTATCCTATTTAGACTTCCTGTGGCTTTCCTCTGTCTGTATGTGGGCAGCGTGGTTCCTGTTTTGTGTGTTGCATAGGGAATAACAACATCACAGGAATCAGTGCTTGTAAAACTAAATTAAGTAAGGTGGCGTAGCTGCAAGTAGTTTCCACCAGCCTTGTGTACACAAATTGGTGTCACATCCAGCCTCTTCCTTCTTGCAATATGTGTACCGCCCTCCAGGATCCAGTCTTTCTGCATCCTTCCCTTCCTTTATTGGATTCCAGTCTGTATAGTTTTCTTATTTCCTGGGGTCAAACCTAACTAGAATTAGTCACACCACGGGAACCTGAAAGAAGACGATAAGTTTCAAGTACCTTTCAGTACACTGATCTACAGCATGACTTGGACTACTGATGATGCTAGGAAGCCCAGAGGGGTTATAAGTTGTTTTATGATTCCTAAGTCCATTGGAATATGGTGGCCTGTACTGTGACCCATTAGCTCATATGCTAAACTTCAGTATGTTACACCTTGTAAAATCTGCTATCAATAGCTTATCACAGTTCTTACTGGTGTGATTTAGCTCTCAGAGACTGGTAATTGTGACCATGTAATTCTTGACCTTAAAACTGTAGAGGTTTGTCACAGTCTTTTCTAAAAAATAAGCTGTGAACTTGTCTGTCTTCCTTGTGAACTGGTGAAACTGTCCTATCCAAAAAAAACAGAGTCATGAGCACTTCTCCTGTCAGACCATAACTATTCTCTGTGCCTGTCACAGTTACAGAATCCCTCTGTCAAATAAATATTAAAAAATTGGAGGCGCCAAATACATCAGAAAATATTTTCAGGTTGACCTAAAACATTTATTATTCTTTTCATTGGACACAATACAGTTTTGTTGCCTCCTAGTCCTGGATTCTTTTTTTTTTCACTTTTAACCTTACAGATTTTTTCTGCATTTTATCAGCATCATCTTTTTGACCATGGTTTTGATCTGCCCCTGTGAATTCTCTTTAACATTTGGAGGCAAAGCTCACTTTCTCTCAACAGACTCTCCTAAAAGCTGGACCAATATACCTCACAAAATAACTAAGCCTCTTATTATCAAGTTTTTATCCTTGGTTTTTAATGTGGATACCAGATTGCCCAACTCTGCAGCATATCTACTGTCTCTCCTGATTCTTGGTTTTGTTTTAAAAGATAAGGCAAAACAGCCACCCAATTATGTCCCTGCAGTTTCACACATGAAAGAGTTTTAGAACCACTGCAGTGTTCTAAGCATCATTCCTAAGACTGTAAAGCTAATATTTACTTTTTTAAACATCAGTTTTCTGATGTTTATCCTCCACGAGCATATTTGTGTTCCAAAGTGATTTCTAGCTCGTAAGATTGTGCAGCATTTTAATCCTCAAAACCAGCATTCCCAGTGGTCTCAGTCCCTGCATGCTGTCTGTGTGTTCTGCTTCTCATACCTGCCGGGCTTCCACATGGATCACACTTACTTTCTTCTTTGCAGGTTTTGCTAAACAGTGATGCTTAACAGCTCGATATCACAGGAATCCCTTTTCCTATGATAACTCATGTTTTATTTAAATGTCAATTGGCTACAGCTTCAGTTCAAATAACAGTCATGAAGTAAAGCCCTCTGAACACCTTCCTACTTTTCCCTCCATTAGGATTTGCTGTGGCATTCCAGTTCACAGAGGCTGCAGTAATACCAAAGCCAGTCGGCTCTGTAAACAGCTCGATATCACAGGAATCCCTTTTCCTATGATAACTCATGTTTTATTTAAATGTCAATTGGCTACAGCTTCAGTTCAAATAACAGTCATGAAGTAAAGCCCTCTGAACACCTTCCTACTTTTCCCTCCATTAGGATTTGCTGTGGCATTCCAGTTCACAGAGGCTGCAGTAATACCAAAGCCAGTCGGCTCTGTATCCACCCAGCCACTATGGCTGGATAGTCCAATGATCCCAGACATCAGTTCCGTGTTTGTTCCCTTCTGTCATCAATTGACATGCAAAATTTGTCATAAAGTAATTGTGGTTTAATTAACATTCATTTTCAGCTGTGCTCAGCTATAGATTAGACTATGGGCTTGGTTTCTTAGCTAAGCCTTCGCCCTGCCTTGACACTCCCTCTTCCAAGCACAAACTGGTTCCATGGCAGCTCTGTTGAAGCACAGGGACAAAGCCTCTCTTCATGTAAATTGTTTGAATTCCAGCAAATGTAAAGCACTAATGCGATTTTAATCCTTCAGGCGCATGATTTTGTGGAAACTTACTTCAATTAAATTTAAATAAAATAACAAAGTGTGCTGGTTAAACCATGACACAAAGCATCGGGGTATACATAAGCATAGAGATTTTGAAGGACAAGTGATGTAAGCAATAGGGTACAATGTGGAAGAGTTTTCATCAGCTGTACCACCAGGTCTACCAGAGGGAATGAACTGCATTTGCTGTATTAGTGAATCTGGTGAAGACTTCAGCAGTGATTTTGCCAGAGGAGGATGACGAAATATGGCCTATGTAGGTATTCTTTACAGGCTTATGTAATGCTTCTTATTTTAGTGCCCTTTATGCTGCGTCCCATGCCAAAAGACCACACAGTTACAAAACATTAACATGCTTTATATGGCATGGGATATTTCCATCATAATGAGTAACTTCCCTGAGGACTCCACAGTGTATAAACTGGAGAGTTGTTATGGAATTCGGCTGCTAATCAGGACTGTGTACTTGCAATATTTAGGCATGCCTGGAGGAGGAAGTACACTGAGATAGTTAGAGGGAGTCTGAATTTCATATGATCCTGTTTTGTGGCATAATATCACTCAACTAGGATTTCTGGAGTTGAGGTAGGATTCTTACAGGGAAATTCTATGGTTTGTGGCCTCAGGTTCCAGATGCCAACCTGGTCTGGATTTGAAACATGTATATTAACTTATGAAACATACTGCGTAGAGTACATTGCTCTGAAGGAGCAGGGTCAAGGCATGTATGTCTATAGAACATGCTGAACAATATCAAAACAAATGAAGGCATGGACCATATTCCAATGATAGTTACGGCTCAGAAAACATTAAAAGAATCCATTTTTCAATGATTTCCAAGTTCAGAGTATGATATAGAATAAAAAATATCTGTGCTGGTTTTGGGAGGGACATAGTCAATTCTCTTCACAGTAGCTAGTATGAAGCTGTCTGGTGTTTAGCTGCTGACTGGGATTAAACCACAACAAGATGGCAGTCCAGAATTAGAATTTCAAATCTGTTCAGATGATTTGGTCTTGTGAAAACTTGGTATAAGCCTGTATGTGGTAACAATAGGTATGTTCATTTTTAAAGCTGGAACTTGATTTCCAAATACTTCCGTTTCCATAACATATGATTGGCATCACAACATAAATACCTGATTTTCAATATCAAGCAATAATTTAAAAGTTTTAATTCTCCTAAGGAATATGGATTCTGTTATAGCTAAGAGAAAAAAACCTATGAGGAAGAAGGATGGGGTAAAAAAAGAGCTTTGGCTTTAAATGTAATAATAAAAAATGACTGCTTTTGCTATACCACAAGGAGTTAGAACTGCTGGATACACGGATTTGTCTACATATTCACTCATGACTTGTCCAACATGGTCTACTCATTACCAAGCAAATACACTACATTTGCATATTCACATTAATAAATTTCCACTCTGTTCTACTGCATTATCTGATCTCTGTAGATTCAAGTTCAAGTATATTGCAAGTTATTCCTATCAGAGAGTTAAAAATCTTTAAAGACTTGAACCAAGTTATATTTCAGTGCATAGTTTTTATAGATGTTTATTGCTTAATTCAAAGAAGTGATGAAATTCCACATCCTATGCATAGAGTCTTTATGCAGATCCACAGCGGAAAAGAAGCACACCAATAAGGAAGTCATTGTAAGAGCAGTGTCATAGATTATTATATGTGGCAACATAAAGGAACAAACATGTATTAAACAATTAAAAACCATTTCAAGCAGCAAATTAAATAATTAAAAAAACATTATAAGATATTGCAATTAATCAATGCCATTAAAATCAGAAGCAATGCACTCAGGCCAGATGACAGACAAAGATCCAGTAGCACCTGTTTGGCTGCACTTCAGATCTGTTTGTTTGAGGAGTCCAAACGCATAGACACAAGCCCCATAACCCGAAGGAAAGGATTTGATATTCTCTTGTACAGAGACTCTGCTTTGCCGATTTCCTATAGCAGTTTCACTTACTACCTTAGCCAGATAGCCAGCACCTTTTTCCCAGATGCTAGTTGACACTGCAGCTGATGTCACCAGCCACCTCTTCATCCTCTTGCCCTTCTGAAACTGTAAAAAATTCTTCTTTAGGTATGGTGTTATTAATTTTTTAATGTTTTTAGACTCTGGTCACATCTGTTGTCAGTTTTTTTTGTCTTTCCATACAACGTGAAGAGATTTTGGCTCTTCTCTTTCCACCTTCACACTGTGGTTGTTTTGATAGGCCTCCTCTGTTTCTTTATCCAGTCTATTCACCCCAAACTCTGGGCATGCAGAGTGCACTGAATACTGATGTTCACCACAAATGAGGTTGTTAAGTGAATTAGTATACTGATGGTACTGAATTGCATAGACAGATAGAGACTTGTATATGTGCTTATGACTTAACTGAAGTTTCACCAGGGCGGTGTAAGAGGAATACCCCTTTCCTAACACTGTATGACTTTCCCAGAAGCAGAATACCTATGGCACTGTTACATTTGTTCTTCTGAGGTTTTTGCTAGGTTTTGTTAGACTGTGTTTGTTTGCAAGTAAATAAAGCTGCCAGGTTTGCTTTCCTTTTATGCCTACACTCAGCTCATGATGGTCTTCCGTTTCGTTGGTTTCATTTTTAGATTCCTTGCTTTCAACACTGGGGCATCGCTTCCTTTATAAACACTGAAGAGGTCTCATCTAGACTGCATGTTCAGTCTCTATCCTGGGGGCAGAAGTCTTTTATCTATCCTTTATGAGGACTAGAGGGGAAGAAAACTGAACATTAATCTTCCAGGAGACTGAACTGAGGATACCTGGCAGTGCCTGCTGAAGCATATATCTAGCGAGCAGCACTGCCTGGCTGCAGAGGAGTAAAAAGAGGCTTCGTAAATTTTAGACTGCTTTACACTCGCAAAAGACTCCCAGAATGGAGACCAAACTTTTTTGTTATTCTTCTGTGTTCTGAGGAATGTATAAAACTGCAGGTAATACTAATCATGGAATGCAAAAGAAGGCAATGTTTGTTGTGTTAATTGCTTTCCTCCATCCCACAAGCCAAGATAGAGCAGACAAGTGCTTTAGCTCCATCTAGGAGGCAAGACGACTATTACTGCATCTACCTAAAACCAGATTCCACAGGTTTTTCTCATTTATAAACTGCATTTTAAAGGCTCTAATAAATTAGACTTGCTGTATCTCCCTGAGTCAGACTGCCATTTCTATCATCATTTTTGCAGATGAAATTCTGCAGTGCAGAGAGCCCAGTTTTGCCCAGTGTACGAGCAGGTAAGTTTACACTGTAAATGGCTTAGTTAAGATGACTGGAGCTAATAGAAAATAAAACATAATTTAGACCAATTGATTCAGCCCTGAAAAGGGGGAAATTAATTTTAATTACATTATTGAAGAGGAAAGATCTGTTTTAAGAGAAACTGTGAGTAAAGCATAAGTAGTAAATTTGCCCGGCATGGCTCATTTAAGGTCACACGGAAAGTCTGGTACAGAGATGCAGACAGCCCCTTCTCCCACTTTACCCAGCAGGCAATCCACTTCTTCCCAGTTAATAGGAGTCTGTCATACTGAAGGCTAGGGTGAAGAGAAACCTAGAGCAAATTTTATCCTACAAAGAGTTTATATTTTCCACCATTCTTATTAAGCTCGTTTAGCTCTTTAGCATCAGGTTCACAACACAGACACAGCCCAACACACTCCTGTTCTGACACTGGTACCAGACTAAAGCTGAAATGCTATTGTTTGAAACATTAGTAGGTGTTTACCTGCCTGTTGTAGTAATGTTGCAACGTTAATGTCTTCTAACCATCAACATCCTATTTCCATTCTCTGCAAGACAGTTTATGAATCTAGTCAGCATATCATGAAGTCATGGTTGTTGATCTACCAGTTCTATGGTAGTCTTCCTGCTCACTTCTTCCTATGCAGTTAATACCTACAAATATTGTTTGCTCCTTACATAACTAACTGATTTTTTTCATCTTTCATCCTTTTTTTCGGCTGAGCAAACCCTTCATTCTGCACTTTTTTTCCTGAGCTTTAAAAAAGACCACAGAGCATTCCAGTTCCTTTCACATATTGGTGAGCTAATCCAAATTACAGAATGTTTTGCTGCAAGCCTGGGAGCATGTCTGCAGCTTTCTGATGTCTTAATAAAGTATAAAACATGACTTTTGACATTAAACTCAGACAGAAACAGAAATAGGAGTGTTACCACCTGCTGCCCAGTGCATTTTGTATAGCAGTTCAGTTAAGGCTGCATAGTTTATTATCACGCTTCATATCATGCCTTCTGTATACACGCACACAGTCAAAATATAACTCCCAAACTAAAAAAGGATTTAAGGACCTGTCTAATTTTAAGAACTGGTATGCTCTCCTTGCTTTTCCTTTTCTTATGGTTCCAGTCATACTCTGAGCATCCTGTTGCACTGAAGCCACAATGTTTTGGAATCTCTGAAGAAGCATTCCTGAACTTCAGTTTGTTAAATAATGCAACTATAGAGTACTTCTACTACACCTCAGTACTCTCTCTCTGCTACCAATTATTGAATTTGATGGATCTACTTATGACTCGCAAAGTTCTTAGGGTCACCAGAATTATCCCTCTGGTCTCTCCTCTGTCTGATGACCATTTCAAGGCACCATGCTATTATTTTATTTTAGTAATAGCTTCTTTTCAATGCTATGTAGGAATGAGAACACACAAGAAAGTTAAATGTCTTATATGACTAAAAGCAACATTTGGATATAAGTGATAACAACATTGATCTGGAGTAATTACACTGATTTCCTTAAGCTCTTCCAAATTTTACAGTGACACAGCTGAGATAAAGAGTACAAGCATAAATACCACTGGGGGAGCAAAAGTATACTGGATAATGGACCTTTAATATAATCCTTCTGTGTATATTTAAGAAGATAAAAGAAGATTTCACAGTATGTATCTAAGGAACAACAATTGTAAATATATTCTAGAGACTGTGGTTGTTTGAATGCAAAATATGTAAAGCAGGGCCAGTAGTGACTATACATTGCCTTAAGAAAATGCACATGGATTCCTCAGGTCTCAGCATTGTTCTTTGCAGCAGCCAGAGTGCATTTAAAAACATTCCAGAGGACTCTAATCACTGCATGTACGGGGAGTAAGAAGGTTTAAAGATCCTGTAGGCTTTAGATCAAAACTTTGTTCTAAACTCTCTGCATGTAAATTATTTTATCTATTTGTTGTCTGTAGGTTAAACTCTTTATTATAAGAGAAACACAAAGGCATTTTATTATCACAATTTGTTAACAAGAACCCTACATCTTTTCAGAATGAAAGCACACAACTGAAATCCATGGTTAAAGTTTGTTTTCAATCACAAATGTGCAGACAACACCATATAAACACATAATTAAATGTCTCCTCGGTGTAACCATTAAAATTTATATCCGTCTTTCCACAATAAGACCTCTTCACATCAATATATAACCAAAGTTGGAAGTACTGCTCTGGTACACAGTTTATTACAAAATATGTAATCAGAAAAGGAGTAGGAAGGATTTAACTCTCTCTCTTAATTTATATGTGAAATATTTGATTTCTTCACAAGAAACAGTAATTAGAGACGTTGCTTTAAAACTTTTAACCCAGCAGTATCTGCCGAATAAAGATTACTTTTTATGAAAAATGTGACTGTGTAAATTTGTTGTCTTCCCTCTTTTGCCTTTTTTTTTCTCCAAAACTGGTACAAATAGCATTAGTTTTTGCTGGTTTTTTTACTTACGTGTTACAGAGGTTGACATTTTTACAACTTACATTACATGCTTTTAATATCAGTATCCTTAAAAGCACAGGTACACAAGAGACTAAGATGTTCTTATATTTTGAGTAAATAGCCACTTTTTTTCTTTCTCAGAATTGCCATTTTACTGGGTTGTTTTGGAGATCTGACCTATCATTACAAATACAGCTCTCATACTTTTCTTCAAAGAAAGAATCATGATAAATTAGTCAAGGCCAAATGAAATATTCTAGCCAGATTAATACTACCATTAAACATGTGCAGAGACATTTAAATAGTAAAAGTCAGACAACTTTTAATTGATATTTAGTGCCTTTTTTTTTCTTAGGCAGGAGATCTTTCAAAATTTCAGATTTTCATGTCCAAGGAATCACCCTTTGACTTGTAATGCTTACTCTAAAAATGTATATATTAGCCAGCAAGGATTTCAAACTAATAAACAGAGATATTAAGAATGGAAAAATCATAACAAATTCAAGAGCACAGAATACATAGCTGGAAAATCACTTTTCCAATGATGCCATGACCTTTAAATTCATGCAGTAGGATCTCACATCTAACTATCTATATGATGGAAATGATGCAGTTTACTGGGGCAGAATTACCAAGTATAAAGATTTCTTCAGTGGGCTACAGTAATATTAAAACTATAGGTACATTTGTTACATTTACACGATATCATTTTATTTTGGAACATTTACATAAATATATAGTTTTCTATCTGGGATTTTTTCCATCTGTTAGACTTGAATGAGTTTACAAGATACATTTCAATCATTGTTTGATACAATGTGTGCTAAGGTTTAGCTGTATCCATTATAGGACTCAGATCTTTACTGAAAACATTCAGCACAGTATTTGAAGAAACTGATTTCATTCAAATGGGGTTTTGAAGGTGCTAAGCAGACGTTTAAATAGCTAATCTTTCCCAGATTTCAATGTTTTTCCACTCAGTTGCATGCAGTCATGATTTCCATGATCTCTGTGTTTTCATTCCCATACAAGATCCCAAGATATTTTCTACAGGAAAAGGCAGCTGAAACTCATTTCAGTGTTCATCAGTATTCATACAAGCATTGAAGCGAGCTGCTTTCAGGAGAACATAGCTGGACAGAGTGTTCATTTCCTTTTTCTTATTCTTACTGGAGAAATGCTCAGCCATATTCTGTCTCCTCTGCAGCAGCTACAGTGGAAAATTAGAAGCAGGAGGTGTGTTTGCTCTTCATCTTCTGTTACTTATTAGGGATCAGCTATCTGAGCATTAAAGAGGGAGCCTGTTAGCAATTTTTAACATAAGGGGAGTACAGATAGGGTGAACAGAAAGGGTAACCTACACCAGCCCATCTGGCCCTGCATCACATCATCCCATTCGCCATCAGGAGATACCCAGGATACAAGGACATCAGGATGCTCTTTGGACTTTCAGCATTCTGCAGCTCAAGAGTTTCTTTGTCAAGAGTGTGTTTAATAAACCTTCACTGGATCTTTCTTCCTTGGATGTATCTGATAACTTCTTTTGAGCTATATGAAATTCAGCATCTGTATCTTTTCAGCACTTCCACAGCTTACACTTTGACTGATAAGATCTACCTTCCTTTTCAGGGAGCCAGCCACCCTCTAGTTTTATTCAATAGCCCTTATTCTTTTTGCAGAAGACATGGTGAGCATTACTTTATTTTTTAATCTCCTATATGAGTCAGATTAAACCACGCCATCCACCTAATCCCTCTTCCTCCCAGTCATCTCTGTTTGATCCTAAGGCCTGGCCTGGGTGAGCTAAAAAACACCCTGAAGGAGACAAAAGCAAGCACAGGAGCAATAAGGTGATACTTACTATTGGAGCTGTAGGAGTATACAAACCTTTATAATGCTAGAAGACTTAAAGGGATTGGCAGCAAGCTGCAACACCTCTCTGCTCCAGCTGGTAGTTGAAGACAGGTGATAAGAAAACAGATGCTGCACCTTTTGGAGGAACAGTTTGTGTGGCACGGTTTTGGTAGCAGAGGGAGCTACAGGGGTGGCTTCTGTGAGAAGTTGCTAGAAGCATCCCCTATATCCAACAGAGCCAATGACAGCTGGCTCCAAAATGGACCTGCCACTGGCCAAGGCTGAGCCCATCAGCGATGGTGTTAGTGCCTCTGGGAAAACATGTATAAGAAGGGTGAAAGAGCTGGGGGGAGGAAACCTGCACAACAAACTGTGGCCAGAGAGAGAAGTGAGAATATGTGAGAGAGACAGATCTGCAGACACCCAGGTCAGTGGAGAAGGAGGTGGAGGAGGTGCTCCAGGCACCAGAGCAGAGATTCCCTGACAGCCCATGGTGCAGACCATGGTGAGGCCGGCTGTGCCCTGCAGCCTTGGAGGGTCATGGAGGAGCGGAGACCCACCTGCAGCCCACGTTGGAGCAGGGGGATGCTGAAAGGAGGCTGTGACCCTATGAGAATCGCACGCTGGAGCAGGCTCCTGTGGAGAGAGGACCCCAAGCTGGAGCAGGTTTGCTGCAGGACTTGTGACCCCATGGGGAACCCAGGCTGGAGCAGGCTGCTCCTGAAGGACTGCACCCTGTGGGAGGGACCCACGTTGGAGAAGTTTGTGAAGAGTCCTGCCCCTGAGGAAGAAGAAGCAGCAGAGACAGCATGTGGTGGACTGACCACAACCTCCATTCCTTGTCCCACTGTGCTGCTGGGACACAGGAGGTAGAGAAATCAGAAGTGAAGTTGAGCATGGGAAGAAGGGAAGTGGTTTAAGGTTTGGGTTTATTCCCCATTATCCTACTCTGATTCAATTGGTAATTAACTAATTTCCCCAAATTGAGTCTGTTTTGCCCTTGATAGTAACTGGTGAGTGATCCCTCCCTGTCCTTATCTTGACCCACGAGCCTTTCATTACATTCTGTCTCCCCTGCCCAGCTGAGGAGGGCAGTGACAGAGCAGATTTGGTGGGCACCCGGCCTCCAGCCAGGGTCAGCCCAACACACACACACACTCATTCTGTGTTGTGGGCTGGTTATATTTGGTAGCTGCTGTTTATATGTAATAACAATCCAGTTAACTTTAAAAGATGTTATTTATAATATTATTAATATCCCTAGTTCTTATGCCCCTTTTCTCTCTTTACTCATACTCATTTACTTCAGCTTAACAAGCTATGAAGTCAAGAACTGATCTCCAGAATCAATGCTTGCTTGTATCTCAATTAACTGTATGTTTTCTATGCTCTGAAAATTGACAGTTTTAAAGAAACCCCAGTGTACTGAATCAGTATTGCCTGCAGCAAAGTACTGTATCACTTCATGTGAAAATTAAGTTAAAATCCACTGATCCCAAATGGTAAACAGCAACAATATTCTTCCTAGTAGGAACTCAAGTATGAATGTTAATTACTACTCTAAGAACTGATAGCTGCTGATTCCACACTGATCTGAACATATGTGGCTTACTTTGCAAGTGGCAACAGCAGATTTAATTAATTGAAAAATCTTGTGAATGATTTTAGGGGTCTAAAGAAGAAACCTATTTCTTATGAATGTTGGCATTTTCCATGCTCTACGCAAAAATTTCCCCATCTTTTGGAAGAAAGAATTCCTTTATTCTTAAGGTGTTGTAGCAGAGGAGAAAAGAATATAGCCTAGAGTTTTTTTTATGGTTTCCATGTTCCTTTGGCACACAGCCACTAGTGAAGCAGAGGTGACGGTGACCGTGCTTCTACCTCCACAGCTGAAGTGGGAATGAAAAGTTTCCATAGTTCACAGACAAAATGTAATTTGCCCTCATAAAAAAAAAAAGGTTTTATAACAGACCTAGCTAAATTAAGGCCAGGAAATACAAAGGTTGGACAAGTTTCTTAATTTTTAATTAAATTTTCCATTACAGAATCGTGTAAAGTGCCAAAAACAATTTATTTCTAGAACTGATTGAATTACTTCTAAAGGTTCTGGTTATTTGGTCATGAACCCGTCTCCACAATTCATTGTCTGGGTATAGTTTTCTCTGATGTATCTGACTATAATTTCTTCGTACTAGGGACTTTTTCTATATGCTGCTCTGACCTTATAAATGAGCAAATTTAAATATGACACATATATGCTGACATAGGAACTAATTGTTCCTCTAAGAAAGTCTTTTGGTAGTGTTTGTCAATGTCCTTGTTGAAAACAAATCTCAAACATCTCTAAGAAAATCTACTGTGAATAGAAAAATCTAACACACCTGCAGATGACTAAATATTCTTCATTAAAGTACTGGCAGAAACACAAAATATGTAAATCTGGAGTTCTGGTCCTTAGTTCTTATTTCTAAAATTTCAGGTTCTTGAATGAGAAGCAGCTATATTATATAGTAATGCCAGAATAAACAATCCCTTTATAGAGAACATCACTGTAATCACACACATGCTTCCCATTTGTGGTATAGTTCCTTCTTTGCTAAATGGTTTGCTTTAGTTGGCTCTAGAGAGAGTCCAAGACTCTATTTTAAATATTGGTAAGAGCTTTTGGGTTTTGTGTAGGGGCTGGTGGGAGACTTAGGGCTGGACAGCCAGAAAACATTTATTAATTCAAAAGAGAAAAGAGAGAACTAGATTTGAGAATTACATTTTGTAACAACAGTCTGCTCTTTAAATCATTAGTAATTATGCCCTTTTATTGTTGCCAGGTCTTCTTAGCAATCATTAAAAGTGTTAATTCTAACTCTTCTTTTCACAGCCACAGTAGGGGTATTTTCAGTTGCCTGCCAATAGTCTGTCATGAAAAACTCTGCAAAAACATTTGATCCATGTTGGGGAGGAGGCATGGCTTGTCTTTTGCAGACAAGCTGAGCAGTTGTCTTTTGGACATGTATGCAGTGGGAGATAAGTCAGAGCTTCTCATGTGGAAAAGTCCTTTTCTCCAATAACTAATACAAATGACAATGATAGCAGAAAATTCAAAAGAAGCCTATAGTGCCCCAAACCAAGAGTGTTAGAAACACTCCAGAATTAGCCCTCTGTGGGGCTAGCACTGGCAGTAAATGTAGCTCCAAGCTGGGACTTGTCAGGCTCTGGTAACTCCAGGGAGACTGGCCCAAACTGGGCTCCTGGCCAAGATCTGGGCACAGGGCATGGCAGGACACACACAGAGGACTCGGTCAGTCTGCTGTGTCATATCATTATACTGGGGCAGCTCAGCACAGAGAAGTTCAAGTGTTGCCATGGGACTACATGGTGATCTGCACAGGCTTGCTCTGAACACTGACTACAGGATTGTTCCCAGGAGATGGATCAATGACTGGCTTTTAAAATGAAATTCAATATCTCTGCAAGAGCTTAACGTTCCTCCACCTCTTCTGATGAACTGTTCCAATGTTTAATTTTCATCCTTAGGGCAGTGGCCTGGCTTCAACTTCTAGCAGCTGTGCCATCTCATGCTCCTGTCTGTAGAACTGAAATACCTTTATTTCCGACACTGGGTAAGCACCCATTACTTGTTATGGAGAAGTGACCTCCATAGCTTCTCTCTGATTAGCTGGATAGAGTGTACTTTCCAAGCTTTACATCAAAAGGCTCCTTTCCCACCTCTTCCACCCCCCTCCCTATATCTGCCCTCTATTAAGACTCTCCTTTGAATGTTTAGCAAGGGTTGAAGTGTGAGTACATAGTCAGTCACAGTATGCTGGTCAGATATGCGCTAAGTCTTTGCTGCTGGCCCCAAATTAGGTATTATGTTGCTTAGAAATGATGTTCTGTTTCACCCTTTCACTTTATCTAAACATTAGAAATGTGAGCAGACATCTTTTGGATTTTATGCCATTTTCAAAGATTAATTCCTAATGTTTCATTCATTAAACTATATGATGTTCACAAAGCTTTCTGGCTCCTTGCTTTAAGACTATTAGGTCTAATTTGTCTGGGTTACATGATGTCATGACCTGAAACTGTTTCATCCTGCCAGATCACTTTTGCTGTTCATAAAACACAAATAAATAAAAAAATCTTTTCTACATAAAACAAAGTCTTCATATTTCAGATGTAACACTGGGCTAAAGACTTTCTTTTTCCTAATTTTTTAAATCTTTCTTTTGCCATATTGCCTGCTGGGGCTTGTTTTCTTTATTGGGCCTTCTAGACCCCCTTCACCATCTTCATATTAGTAAATTAAGTAGCATGCTAAAAGGAACAGGCATGGCAACTCAATTATCTAAACTACTTGTTATAACCATACTTGGCAGCCTCAACCAGCCAATACTGCCCCCAAGCACCTGCTAAGCATAATTTGGGATTTAGTCTAGTTCAGACCTCTTCAGAGATCTGAGGCTTTTAATAAATCGTATACATGTGTAGGTCTTTGAATCTCAATACTTCACTGTCCTAGTTAGAGGTGTGTTAATTAACATATTTTCCAATTTTTTTAATGTAGATGTTAAATGCAAAGTTAAAAGTGATGACTATTTGGTAAGAATTTAGCTTTTTAAAGTTAATACAAGTATTACTGACTGGTCTAACAACATTAAAAGTTTACAGGAAATTAAGAAATGCAAGTTGTCAAATAAGCATCTTTTACATTAAGAGCACCAAAACCCTCATCAGTTCTCTTATATACTTCATGAAGAGAGATGAAAGGCTAATTTTAATCTTAGCACATACGTAGTATAACTATAATACTTACAACCCCACATCCACTTTAATCTCTATATCCTTTTTTCAGCAAGCTGCTCTTCTTCCAGCTACTTCTCAACCTGATTTTATTATCATGGGGCTATTCTGTCCCAGGAAGAGAATTTTGCAATTCTTTTTGCTGTTGCAATTTTTGGTTTAATTCAGCTCACTCCCTGAACTCCTTAACTTCCTCCTAGATTAAAGCCCTACAGTTCAGTCTTCCACCCACGCCCCTTAATTTATCATCATCTGCTAACTGACTCACAATCATGTTGATCAAGCAAAGTTTACAGCTGATACATTCAGGCTGCTGTTCCTCATTACTTTCTTGTCTTTCAAGTAACTGGAAATTGAGTGCAAGAAGGCATGCTCCAAGACCTTTGCAGGGGCTGGGGGGAGGCTGATGAGCCTATTGTTCCCAAGGTGCTTCCTACTTCTCATGAAGATAAACATAATGTTAGACTTTTTCTAACTGGCAGGGAATTCCTCCAGTTTTCATCTACTTTCTGCAGATGATACTCAACCTCCTCACAACAGCATTCTATTTCAACACCCTTAAATTAATCTCATACAACCCCATGAATCTCACTACTACCAGTTTCTCTAAGTAACCCTTAATCTGTTGCTCCCCCTACAGCTAGTTGCCTCTCTCTATCTCAGCAAGTTTGCAGATGACACCAAGCTGACTGGTGTTGTTGACATGCCTGAAGGATGGGATGCCATCTAGAGAGACCTGCAAATACTTCAGAAATGGGCCCATGTGAAACTCATGAAGTTCAACAAGGCCAAGTGCAAGATCCTGCACCTGGGTCAAGGCAACTCCTGGTATCAATACCGGCTGGGGGATGAAGGGGTTGAGAACAGCCCTGAGGAGAAAGACTTGGGGGTACTGGTAGATAAAAAGCTGGACATGAGCTGGCAGTGTGTGCTGGCAGTCCAGAAAGCCAACCGTATCCTGGGCTGTATCAGGACAAGTGTGGCCAGCAGGTTGAGGGAGGGGATTTTCCCACTCTATTCTGCTCTTGTGAGACCCCCACCTGCAGTGCTGTATCCAGCTTTTGGCCCCCAAGATCAGAAGGGTGTTGACTGGTTGGAGTGAGTCCAAAGGAGAGCTATGAAGATGACTCTGGGATGGAGTACCTCTCCTAAGAAGAATGGCTGAGACAGTTGGACTTGTTCAATCTGGAGAACAGAAAGCTCTGAGGAGATGTTATTGTGGCCTTTCAGAGCTTTAAGGGGGCTCATAAGAAATATTTGAACACTTTTTGTAGGGCTTGTTACAATAGACCAGAGGATAATGCTTTTAAACTAAAAAAGAGCAGATTTAGACTAGATATAAGGAAGAAATTTTTTACAATGAGTGTGGTGAAACACTGCAAGTTGTTGCCCAGAGAGGTGGTAAATTCTAGATATTTTGCCTGTATCCTCTCTAATTGCACACCAGTGGAGACCTTTCTTCTGATCCTTTAGGCATTTAGCTAGTTTTATGTGCAGAGGAATTTTGACCTTCTTGCTTTTTTCCCTAAATATTTGAGTTATGCTTATGATTCTCCTTTGATGCTTGTCCTTGTTTCTCCTTCTAGGTCTATGTCCAGTCTGTACTCTTATGAATACAAGGTAAAAGGTGAGTAAGTGTTTGGTCACCTCAATGAAGGATGCTGGGCCCTGTGTGACAGACTAGATGTCAGCATATCCAATAACCTCCAAATTTTTCTTATTTTTTTGTGCCTTGAACAGCTGTAGGTGAGGATAAAAGTGTCCCTTTCCATCAAGACTGGATTTGTGAAAATCAATTTCTTTGGCCCTTCTGGAGTTGGTGCAGACACCCAAGAAAGCAATCAGTGTGGGAGATTACATGCCCCTCCTCCAAAGAAAGCTATCAGGAGGCTGGGCATGCAGGGAAAGGCTCAGTAATCTGAGAGGAATGTGATTAAAGGCTGATGCAATTTTTGCCATAGTAAATGTAAGAGAAAAATTAAGACTACATTTCCAATATCCTTCTGAATATAGCAGTGGTTTTTGTGATATTAGATACAATCTCCTCCACCAAATAATCTAAGTTTGTATATAGTGCTTTTATCATTCCACCTGTGTGACCTATTTGCCAAATATCAGCAACTCCAGCCATGTTGTTTCTTTTTTTATTGCTGAAGGCCCATATACAATTTAAACCATAGTCTGTTGTCATACGTTTTCTGTCTTTGTATTCACTTCAAGAGTTTTGTGGCTATCTTGGTGTTTTTTGTAGCTGATGTATTTAGCAAGAGCTAATAGAAAATCGGTTTCTCTATGTTTGTGTGCAAATGCCATCAGATGGGAAGAGAAAAGGAATGGCAAAAGGTACATAATGTTCTGTTGTTAGTATTTCTCTAAATTAGTATGGTGAAGGAAGAACGAACAGCAATTTCTGTGCTGATTAATTTCTAGTCAGTGGAAGTGGAATTGCTATCAGTGCTTCCACACAAGCTGAACATAATTTTAAGTGCTATGGCAGTCATATGTTGTAAAGTTGTTCATAAAAAGAAAATAACATTTCAGTTGACCACAACACTCAACAAACCTTGAGTGAAAATCACAGGTCTGTGGTTTGTTTTTTTTAATTACTATTCCATTCTCTAAATTCAACCCAGTTTATAGAGCCTCAGGTTATAGGTACCTTCACAGCTGACTCTTTGACTCAGCACTCAAGTATATAAAAGTCAGTTTATTTTAAACTTAGCAGGTCATCAAACTTGTTTTCATCTTTTCTTGCCAAAACAATACCTCCTTCCTTTCCAAGGACAATAAAAGTGGTCTAGTCCATGATCTGCTCTCAGTGTCCCAGTCCCCTGCAGGTATTCTTCAGAAAAACAAAGAAAAGAAATCCACTGTGAAGGTGTTAATATAAGCAGTCTCCCTTTGATCAACCACCTAGTGATCAGAGAGCGTGTGCAACGTGTGACATCTCAATTTTACTCCTCAGTGAGGGTGAACTAAACTTGCATTCTGAGCTTCCACCAGAATATTCTACCAGGGGTATTCTACTGAGTCATCCAGTCATCCTTTATGGCCACTTATTTGAGGAGGAAAACAAAAAAACTCTTCAGAAGGGGAAATTAAACTAATTTGTGGAACTCCATTCTTATGACTATCCTAATGACTGCCTGACAAAGTCATTTCTATAATTATTAGTTTTTCAGCACAACCTGAAAATGAAAGACTTCCAGCAAAAGAGAGTGACAGTGATACATCCCAGAATCAAGCCATAGGAATTCCTTGAGATCATAGGTTATGGTAGGTTCAAGCAGACTTAACCAGAGGAGACAACTGAACAGAGGTCTTCAACCTCATAGAATAGTGCTCCAAACACTAAGCTGCTACATTAAAGAAGACCTTGCTACATCATCCTCTGATTTTGCTTTCTATATCTAGAAACAGGAACCACATATAGCACATTGAACTCAAATTTGTAAACACTTTCAGAATGTCTGAAACAGCCTTTTTAATAATTTTAACCATAGAATCACAGAATTTCAGAATCATTGAACTGGGAAGAGACCTCATCTAGTCCAGCTGAAAGGAGGTCAGCAAAAGCAAGTCTTCAGGACTGTGTCTAGTCAGGTTTTGAGTTACCTCTCAGGCAACACTGTTCCAGTGTTCCAACACCCTAGCAGTAAAAAAGCTTTTTTCTAAGTTTAAGTGGAATTTCCTGTATCTCAATTTGTGCTCATTGCTTCTTGTCCTTTCACAGAGGGAGCCTGGCTCCCTCGTCTTTACACTCTCCCTTCAGGTTTTTGTATATCCTGTCACATTGATGAGATTCCTCCTATAACCTAGCCTTCTCTTCTTCAGGCTAGACAGTCCCAGCTCGCTCACCTAGTGTGTCAGATGTTCCTGTCCCTTAACCATCTTTATGGTCCTGAACTGGACCTGTCCCGTATACCTATGTTTCTCTTGTACTGGAGAGCCCAGGACTTGACAGAGTGCTTCAGATGTGGCCTCAGCAGACCTGAGTAGAAGAGAAGGATGCCCTCCCTCAACTTCCTGGCAATGCTTTTCCCAATGCAGCCCAGAATGCCATTGGCCTTCTTTGCCACATGGGCACATTTTCAGCTCTTGGTCTACTCGAGGTGACCCTGCTCTGGCAGGGGGATTGGACTAGATGATCTCTAGAGGTCCCTTCCAACCCCTACCACTCTGGAATCTGTGAATTTGTTGTATCCCAGAATCCCCAGGGCCTTCTCTACAAAGCTGCTTTTCTTATTTTTTCTTACTGTGCAGGTAGGCATCCAAATTCAGTAAACTTTCCCAAAAGTGTTAATATTCCTGCCTACTATTCTCAGTGAACCCTGTGGTGCTTTGCACCCCATCCTGAAGTACTGAAGAGCTGTGCTGATGAGCATCAACCATCAGAGAACATCTTTACAAACACAGGACCCTGCTTTACTTTTCATGTAACAGCCCTTGCATATCAAAAGGGTGTACTCTGATACTCTGATACCGCCTGTGCATCTGTATTTACCAATAAAATATAGAATTTTATAAAGGAATAAGTAACAAAAAAGCAGACAAGGTTAGTATATCTATTCCAAGATCAACTCTTGAAGTCTTGGTCCACCAGTTCGTCCTGCATCAGTAGGCTGCATTCACAAAAGAATACAGGTTGGACGTGATTGCCATGTTCTGTACATCTGCTCTCACCTGGATTTTAATTGAAGATTAGATTAGACAGCTATAGAGAAAATCTAGAATGTCTTCCTAGATGAGATGCTCAAGTTTTGGTAGGATGATCATGGTACTTTCTCTTCCATTTTTTAAGTACTATAGAATTAGGTAGCCCAGGACACTAAAAAAGGTAGCCATCCTGACACCTTTTTTTTTTTTTTTTCCCTGGTGTGTTGTTTCTGGCAACTGGAAAATATTTCTCTAAACTTAAAATAGAAGCAAACAAGAAATAGAAAAAAGTATGTTCCTGTGTGATCGTTTAATCTACATAATAATTTCTTGCAGCAAAATATTAATAAAAACAGAAACAGCAGTGAATTAATTTTATAAATTGTAGGATCTTTCCTTTTCCTACCACATTTTGGTGATAATTTCCTGCTATAGCTCCTTACTATACACTGGATTGAGGGAATATTTATTTTTGATTAAACAGGCATTTTGGAATTTGAGTCCAACATGATCTTAATTAAAGCCTGACATTTCCATTTTCCATAAAACCTTTTTGTAATTAGATCTATTGTAGCAATAATTACTTTTCCCTTTTACTTACGTGTATGAAGCTGTATCATTATTTCTAAATATAAAGATTATGTGGACTAATGTTTCTTGGAAAGGTTAAGGACTTTATTCCAAAAGTAATTTTGAATACACATAATTTATACAGTACCTTAATATTGATCCTTATTTCTCAAACTACTTCCATAGGGAGGGTAGTTATTTCTCATAGAGTAAAAAAAAGATTTAATGATCAAAACTTTGTCTTAGAAAATTGACTGTGGTTATCATTAAGGGTTGTTGGTAGTGGCCAACATGTGTTCCTTTTCTATTTCAATTATAAATTTCTATCACCAGAAAATCTCTATTCAAGTATATGTATCTATGCCTCTGTCTATGTTTATATCTATATGTGTGTGTATAAATATGTACAGAGCAAATCTGTTTATGGTGTGTCAGCTACACATACTGCACAACAGTTTATTTTATCACCAAACACCTAAAATTTAATGACATTTTACCTCTACGACACAAAGTCCTGTCGCATGTAGACTGTAATTTTCTTAACACAAGTAGATTTTTAGAATTAGGCTGGATATGCACTTTTGTAAAACAAATATTAAAAAACCCAGATTTAACCAACAGTTTTCAAGCTTTGCTAGCTATAACGAAATGTATTATTTCTGCTTAAACAGGAGCCAGACATGGTGTGGAAGCACACTTGCAGATTTTGGCAGTGGATATTTCTGAGTTCTGCAGCCTCCTTTAAGCCATAATTAACTATCAGATCATTCTTGCTGATGTTGCAAACTCTATCTGCAAATAGTGGGTGGATCCTCAGCCCTTAGAAACTCACATTTCAAGGTTCTTTTGCCTAAAAATACATCATGTCTGTATTATTCAGCTTTTCTAACTTACAGATGAATTAAGCTTTAAAAATAGAAATACTTTTTAAAGTTTTCCTGATATTTGTAGATTTTAATATTGATGTTTTCCTTTTTCTTTACATATATTGGAGTAGTAAATATAATACAGTATATTTGAGGAGTAATATATCTTTTTCATTGATTTTTATATTAAATTGGAGTTATGTAATCCCTAAATTTGTTAGCATGTAAGGACGTGGTAGTCATTTACTACCATGCAAAATTATGCTGTCATTTCTATCTATGCAAATCCAGATGTATTAAACTAAGGTCTGAGTTGCAGTCCCTGACTTTGTTAATCTACTGACTAATCTGAACAATTTGAATAATCTCATATTTTAAATTACAAATATGTTCTTTGATTACTCAGCATTAAAATCAGAACACACACAGTTGGTCAATATAGATAGAAAATGGGAAAAAGACTGTATGGTGCTGATGGACTTTCCACAAACTAATGCCACTCTCCTACAACTTGTACAAAAGCAATGATTATTTTTTGTATAAAATCTATCACCTATTCATTCGTATGCAAGAGCTAGTCTCTAAATTATTAGCCCATAATGGCAACATAAAAAGAATTCTGTGATGAAAGAAAAAGACCCAGAGTATTAGCCCAAAGAAATAGAAGAAAACTATTCAAACACCATAATGATAGATGTTTCTAAGAGCATAAATTTTAAAAGTATCATGAAATTAAGCTATTTAAAATAGTACATGAAAAGGTACAATTATTAAAAAAGGAAAGGAGACAAGTACCTTGCTGTTAAACTAAATTTTGAGATGAGAAACATTTTAAAGGTCAGATAAAGTCTATCTGATAACACTAATTGAAAGCCATGAGCAAAACCTAAACCATATAATCTCATATTGCCTGTAAGCTTCCACAATTAAGTACCTTCTTCAGTTCTGACAAGAATCCTGTTCCCAGTGAATTCACTGAATTTAGGAACCATGTGGCTAGAGGCTCAACAAATCACTAAGCCATCTAAGACAATTAAACAAACTCCCTGCCTGCCAGATTTAGAACAAATATCACCAATAATAGTAGCTTCTGTAATTTGTTTTTATCAAGGACAGACTGTAAAAGTGATTCTACTGGATCAGAACTAAATTATGTCAGCTCAGCTACTTCTTGTTTATTTTACCTCCTGCTCAAGGATAAGAGCTAACATAAAAGAAAATACTGCACAAAGGAAAATGTGAGGGGTCACATTCTCCCAGTTTAATAGTAGTCCATACTCAGAAAAACCACTCAAGACTCACAGTGTCTTGAATGGAAGTTGCCCCTGAATACAGGGCAAGAAGATCAGCCACTGATGCTTTTCAGTCATGAGAAATGAAGTAGATCTTTCAGAGATTTTAAACTCCATACAAAACCAACACTCGATTCTCTGTTTTGGTGGGGGGTTTGTTTGTTTATTTGTTTGGTTGGTTTTTTCCACTAAGTATCATCACATTTTAAATTGTTTTACCAAAGAAATAGAGGAAAATTTGTACTGGTAGCCTGCCAATAACTATTGGCATAACTACAAGGACGATTCTGGACAATGTGAGCACATAAGGTGATAGAATGATAGAATGTTCTGGGTTGGAAGGGACCTTAAAGACCATCTAGTTCCAACCCCCCTGCCATGGGCAGGGACACCTTCCACTAGACCAGGTTGCTCAAAGCCTCATCCAGCCTGGCCTTGAACACTTCCAGGGATGGGGCATCCACAGCTTCTCTGGGCAACCTGGTCTACTGCCTACCACCCTCTCCGTGAAGAACTTCTTGCTGATATCTAATCTAAACCTCCCCACTTTCAATTTAAACCTGTTACCCCTTGTCCTGTCACTACACGCCCTTCTGAAAAGTCCCCCCCATCTTCCTTGTAGGCCCTTCAGGTACTGGAAGGCTGCAATAAGGTCTCCCCGGAGCCTTCTCTTCTCCAGGCTGAACAAGCCCAACTCTCTCAGCCTGTCCCCATAGCAGAGGTGCTCCAGCCCTCTGAGCATCTTCGTGGTCTTCTCTGGACTCAAAATACATAAAATATAGCTCAAAGTGATTTTGAGATATTGTCTAGTCCAATACCATCCATGATCAGTTATCTCTCACCTTGCTTGGATAAGTTTATTAATCTAATCTGGTTTTATAAGCATTCAGAGATGGAGATTTCTTACCCTATTAAAAATTTTATTCCAATGATTCTCTAGTCCTACATTAAGAACATTTCCATAATATCTGAATCTTCCTTCCTTTAGCCTAAAGCCACTATTTTTTATTCTTGCTTCATTAAGAAAGAGTAGGAAGAATACATCATAGAAACATAGGATCATTTTCGTTGAAAAAAGACCTTTAAGATCAACAAATCTAACCATTAACCTAACACTGCCAAATTCACCACTAAACCATGTCCCTGAGTACCACATCTACATGTCTCTTAAATAACTTCAGGGATGGTGTCTCAATTACACCCCTGTGCAGTCTGTTCCAACACCTGACAACCCTTT
>NW_010227878.1:1315-1716 GCF_000690775.1 Eurypyga helias | reverse complement strand
CAGGTCAACAAGTCTGACGACACGGCCGAGCATCTGCTGGAGCTGGGCTGGGTCACGATGAACAACCTCCTGCCCAACGCTGTGTACAAGGCAAGCGGCAGCTTCGGGGAGCAGCTGGGGACCCAGGGGACGCGCGTGGGGGCAACTTGTCCTCACCCCAGCCACCCATCCTCTTCCCTGCAGGTGGTGCTGCGTCCCCAGAGCTCCTGCCAATCCGGCCGGCAGCTGGCCCTGAGGATCTTCAGCAAGGTCCGGCCGCCCGTGGGAGGCATCTCCATCAAGGAGCACTTCGAGGTGCAGGGGCTGGGCAGGGAGGTGGCAGGGTCTCCGTGGGGTGCTGGCAGCGTGTCCCCCCGGCTCTGACGTGCCTCTCTCCCGCAGGTGAACGTGGTACCCCTCAC
>NW_010227878.1:517-1288 GCF_000690775.1 Eurypyga helias | reverse complement strand
GGTTTTTTTCTTCCCCGGCCGCAACGTGGAGGAGGAGGAGGTGGGGGATGAGGAAGACAAGTCCAAGCTGGTGACGACAGGTGAGGGGCTCGTGGTCACCCTCCTCCCTGGCACCCCAGGGATGTCCTTGAGCAGCTCTGGCCGTGAGGCCGTGCGCTGAGGAATGGGGATTTGCGGTCACCCCTGGGAGCAGGGAGGCATTGCGGGGGATTTTGGGTCATGGCTGTCCCCCAACCCGCCCCCAGCCCCCACCTTACCCCCCGGTTCATCCCAGGGATCCCCGTGGTGAAGCCACGGCAGCTGATTGTGGCCGATGACTCGCTGGGCCCAGGGAAGGGGGTCGCTCAGGGGCTCAATCGGACGTCGGGGGTCAGAAGATCATTCCGAAAAGCACCCGAGGTACCTGCTGCCGCCTTCGGGGGGGTCTGGGAGAGCCCTGCTGTGGAGCCAGCCTGTCCTCCCTCGGCTGCAGGACTGGGCAGTGACATCCTCCTGCCTGCCTGTCCCTGTTTTCTCCTACCCCCTCCCATCTTTTACAACCGAGCACCTGCACGCTGGATGCGATCCCTGCAGGATCTTGTTTTCCTAACACGGTGCCAGAACAGCCCTCACCTTCCCTGGTGATGCAATGCCATGGCCTAGTGCCCGGCCATCCCTTCCCTGCTGGCTCCTGGCTCTCTCCCCTCTCCTTCCCTTCTGCTCACGGCTCCTGCTCCATCCCCAGCATCCCGTGGATGACATCGACAAGATGCAGGAGCGCGCGGCCCTGAA
>NW_010227878.1:0-385 GCF_000690775.1 Eurypyga helias | reverse complement strand
TGGGGTAGGGGCACAGCTCCCTTGGCTGGGGGTGGCCTTGGGGCATCGGCCCCCGCTGCCTGACCCCCTCTTGTCACCCAGGGTGAGAAGAACAGCGTGGACTGGGGCGACCTGAACCTGGTGCTGCCGTGCCTGGAATACCACAACAACACCTGGACATGGCTGGATTTCGCCATGGCGGTGAAGAGGGACAGCCGCAAAGCCTTGGTGGCGCAGGTACGGGGGACCCCCGCCCGCAGTGCCCCCTCCCCGCTCCCAGGGAGGGTGCTGGAGCTGCCCCACGATGGAGGTGGTGACCCCACGAGGGAGGTGGTGACCCCCCGATGGGAGGTGGTGACCCCAGGGCAAGCGGCACGTTCTCCAGCGCGGCTCAGCAGCTCGGGAT
>NW_010227877.1:1906-15003 GCF_000690775.1 Eurypyga helias | reverse complement strand
AAAAAAAAAAACGCTAGTATTAAAACCTGTGTTAAAGAAAAGAAGAAACATTAAAGATAGCTTGCCTGTTAGAAGACATCCATACACTCTTTGAAAATCCTTTAACAGGACCAGTAGTCTGCAATTATTTATTTTTCTGTGACATGAAGCAGGGTAAATTTAGCTCTTCAGTATATTTTCATTCAAACGGAATACGTGGTATAAAGACCTTTTGCATAGTTTGTTCAAGCAGACTCAAAACAATATGTGTAAGGTCACAAGCAGAGCCACCTCAATCCAAATGGCTTTGTCTTCGAACATACACAGAAATAATAACTCCCAATTTAAGTTTGGAATATATTCACTTTTAGATGTATTGATGACAAAGCACCTATGCTTACTTCTGGTGAAATCAATGAGAAATTTTCTTCTGCACCCATTACAAGCAGAAGTGCTACATTTTCTTTAGGTAATTATTTTTTTTTTTAAAGTTTGAGTTGGCTGTAAGGTCACTTGATTTTAGTGCCTAAAGCAAAAGCTTTTATAAGTGACTGGAGATTGATTTTGCAAGCGAGATCCTTAAGGAAGGGTAATTCCAATATATTAAATTCACCGCTTACCTGAAAGTAAGTACCCTACATTAACTTCCTGAAGGATATATACTTGCTTGCCATCAAAGACAAGCTGTCAAAACAAGATCAAGTGCTGCTTAAGTTCACTTAAAACTCAACTTTCATTCCAAGGTGATGTGCCCCTTCAAGGTGAAGTGTGTGGGAACACATGCATCCCTGTTGCAGTTCTGATTTTGCTTGTTAGTAAAAGTCACAAATGTTCATATAATTTGTTATGGCTAGCTAGGCTTCACAGGTTGAAAGTGCATCTTAAAGGAAGCCTTGGGGATAGTATATTTTTCAATGGTTAATTAGGTGTGGTCAAATATAAAGCAGACAAACCAAGTGTGTACAACAAATCTCATGTGAGAATAATATCAGCACTCTAGGTGAAAATGCATTGTTACATCCATATTGCTCTCATCTTTTAAATCATAGAAAATAAATTCAATATATCCAATGAAAATCTTGAATGTCTAGACAACTAAAAAAGTAACTAGGAAAAAAGTCAAGGGGAGAATCCGATACATAATTAAACATACTTAAAAGAGAGATTTTCTTTGTCAATCTCACTTTTTTGAAGCAGCATGCTCTATGGATAGTCCCAGTGAAATTAGTGGAACATTTATATTCAATGAATGTAAATGCTTGTTTTCCAGAATCAGTTTCATAATGGCAACACACTTTTGAAGTAAGAAATGTGTCAGGGTTTTTTTGTTTTTGTTTTTTTAAGGGAAAAAACACTTAGTTTTTAACAAGAAGTTCACTTTTATGTTGAAATTTCGGAACTGAGAAAGATTTTTGTGTTCCTTCATGTGCTGGCAGACCTTGTTCTACAGAGTATTTATTATGAATAGAAGTAATTGCTTGAGTAATGAATAATTTTGATTCCCTTGCTCTTCCTTTTCTTACATATATTTGTTACCTGTAATTAGACCATGATTACCTGTAGCTAGTTTTGCCAGTAAATTGTGTATCTCCTTCAATCTATATATTGCTTGCTTTGCATAGTGTGGTTTTCATGTAATCACTAGGAAATATTTGTTCCAACACTCAAGATGAGTTTTGCTCTTGACTTCAAAGGGGCAGGATTTTGCCTTTTCTGCTCTTTTTTCCTATGTCTGTTCAGTAATACAAAATTGCACCTATATCTGACGGGATGCATAAGATTTCTTCCTTTAAGATTAAAACAACTCAGATATTTATTCTCATAGTTCTGCAATTCATTCTCAGGTATTCAGCTCAGATTTGTGTGGACTCATGCATGTTTTCACAGATAACTCTTACCTGCAAGGACATTTATGAAGTATGAGCTATTTAATTCTTTATGAATGGAAGTAAATGGAGTCACAAATAGTCAGAATTTTGGACAGTGGCTGGTTTTCAAACTATGTAAACTGGACTGATGTCTTCCCTCAAGTGTTTAAGCATGGCATCCGCTTTGCCTATGGAAATTGAAGCAAATTCTTAATCCTTAGTTAAATAAGGATCAGGTTTTTTAGTCTTTTTTTCTTCCCTACCCATACAGCTTACATCATCTTACAATATTACTATATTTTACTTCTTTCTTGTTGACGGAATTTTAAGGTTGGGTTTTTTTAAACTTGGTGGCCAAAGTGTTGTTTCACAGCTTTTTTTTCTTTAGTGTATTGAAGCCTGTCTGTGTTTACCAGTGCTACTTGAACTGTATTCCTAATTCTTCTAAAAACTGAAACAATAATAGGAATATCAACTTACTGAAGCTTTACTTTCCCTTTAAATGGGATACATCAGGCATGTGCTCAATGTCTGTCTTGAAACCCAGTGCTATCCATATTAGAGAAATCAGTTATGCAATGGTATGATTACCTTCCCACTTGAGCACTGCTTTTTTAATCATAGAATGAATCATAGAATGGTTTGGGTTGGAAAGGACCTTAAAGATCATCTAGTTCCAATGCCCCTGCCATGGGCAGGGACACCTTCCACTAGACCAGGTTGCTCAAAGCCTCATCCAGCCTGGCCTATTAAACCTATTTGTGTAAGAATCATCTTACACCAATAAGTCTTACACCAGCTAGTACATTTTCTAAGCGATAATTGGGGATTTAGCCATGTGGTGGCAATGATGATGTAAGAGGTAGTGTAGCCAAATCCTAGGACTTTGTTTTGAAATCCCTTACCTAGCAGTGAGTTTAATGAATTTAATTTTATTTACTTATTGAGTTATTTAAGAGAAAGACTTCATTTTTAGAAAACAGCAGTACAACAATAGTGTCATCTGTGAAAACAGTAATTGGCACCTAATACAATTTACTCTAGTCAGACACTTTTACTCAAATAGCAGCATCTGCATCTCATTAACAGCTAGCAGAATAATTTATTTTAGAATCTAAATAAAAGGGGTACCTCTGTTCGATTCATGTGCTCTTGTAAATAATATCTGTTGTTTACTGTTATCTGTTTTATCCTTCATTTAACTTGCAGTTAAGACTATGAAAAATTAGTCTGTAGTTCCCTTTTTTCAACTGCAGGGGACAAAGCATACTGGAAAACTGCTGTATAGATTTTTTTATTTTGTTCAGTTTTCTTTTCACTGTTGTTTCTCTTGCTGGACTGTACAGCTAGTGCCAATCTGTGACTTGCCCATTCTCCACTACAGGGAACATTTTCTCTGAAGAAACATCAAACTGCTTCACCAAAAGAACCAAATTTCACAGAAATAAAAAAAGACCCCTTGAGGGAGATGAAACTGGAACATGTATTAAGAGAAGAAAGAAAATGCAGTGGGGAAGTGCTATGTGAAAGAAAAGCAGAAAAAGACAGAAAAGGAAGTGAGTCTAATGGAAAAAAAAAAGATGGTCAGAGGTGATAGAGAGCCAGTCACAACATTTCAGTTCTCAAGTTGATGAGGCAAAGGCAGACTAATGTAAATACTGCAGTTAAAGGCAGTCAAGAATATGGTGTAATGTAGTCACCTCCCATTGCATCCCTTACCATCTGCTGTATCTTGACATATAATATATCACAGAGTGAAGTGTAAAGTGCAAGGTCAAGAGCCAAGATATTTCTCTCATCAGGGAGCTCCAGATAGAAAGTCTTTATTGATCTATCACAGCTACCTAACAGCACCTCTGCAACTCTGTAATTGGTGCTGAATGATTTTATGTTTTTATAACATTAAGATTGCAATGCTATCTGGCAAGGCAAGGACATGCAAATGGTATTGTGACTTACAGGCTGATTTAATATCAGAAGGCAAGGTATAGATCAAGGTAAAGAGTTAGGTGATACCTCAGCATGATTTAATCTTGGTCCTGGGAGGTGAGATGGCTGAGCAGGTAAAAAATGGTACCAGTTATGAGATTGATGATAAGGAAGTGAATGTGTTAAAAAATAATCTGCTTCATAAAAATGGCTTTTCAAATTATGGCAATTATACAAAACACAAATTGCTTCCTTGGGTGTCATACTTGCAGACAGAATTAATGAGTGACTTAATAACTCCTGTATTAACATAATAGGCTAGTTAGACTAATTCACTGGAAAAGTAGAAGTATCATTATATATTTTAACATAGCATTGTTATTGGTGAGGGTATTTTATTAAGTGAAAGGGGAATGAGTTAAATCACAGGTAAAAAGGATTAATCGTGTAATCCACCTCTAGAGAGGTGGATTTAGCCAGTATCCATCCAAAGGGATATGAATGATTAATAGCTACATATGGATCTGCCATCACAAAATCATTTAATTTGGCAAATATAAAGGCACATTTTGTCTTAAATGTGTACACTGATCTGTAATGAAGCATAAAGTTTTACAACAGCAGCAACATTCACTCCACCATCATTAAGCTTCTCTCACTATTTTTATAAAGGGATTTATTACTTGGCAATTTCACCTTAAAGCATGATTTGCCATGCATGTTCTTAGTGACTAATCCAAATCGGTGCTGAGCACCTGCAACTTCTATTGAATTCTTCAGTGAAAGTTACAGGTGCTAAAACCAGCCCAGAAGTCAATTTTATTGTCTCTCAATGACTCTTTGAAATAATTTCCACTGTGCTTTTTGGAACACAATAGACCAAAGCTTGGTAAACAAGTAAACATAGAAGTAAAATTATCCTAAGCTCCAAGTACATTAATATTCACTTGCCCATTTCCATTCTTTCCATCTGCTAAAAATCATGCTTATTTGAAGAGAAACCTACATTTTTTTAATTAACAAAATAGTGCACACATTAGATATACAATATGTCAAAATATGATCATTTTTCATCTCCCTGTAGTCACTGGTTCTGAATGGAGTGTATTATTGGTTGCCTCTATCACAGAGGATACCTTTAGGCCCACGTGAGGCTAAAATCCTACCACCAAAAATAGTTCTTGCTATCAAAAGTTTACAGTCTGAATAAGCGAGATCACTACAAACATTGCAAATGTTAGTCAAGTTTGTTACTTTTGAGCAATCTGCATCCCATTTGGGAATGGAACGCAAATGGCTTGTGTACCTGTGTAGGGATTTTGCATCTAAGATTGTCTATTTATACCTACAATGGAAGGACAGAGCAGATGTGTACCGAAGTTTACCCTAAACTGCTGCTCTTCTCAGATATCTCCAAGGCCTAATAGTTTGAGGTTGATATTTATTATATTTATGTCCTGTGTCAGATGGAAGAAGTGGAATTGTCTTTTAGAACAAGAGGCCCAAATGGAAATGCAGGCCTAGAAGGGTCAGCATTAGCCCTTAATAGAGGAGCTAAATAAGAAGATATCTTAACTGAAAAACAGAATAGTTGAAGTTGTAAAGGACATCTTGAGAGCATCCAGTCCATAAAGGCCCTGCTCAAGCAGGGTCAATGACAGCAGGTTGTCCAGGGGTCTGCCCAGATGGCTTTTGGATATCTCCAAGGATGGAGACAACCATGTGGTGCATCAACCACTTCTTCCAGTTTGTATCATCAGCAAACTCCACAGTAAGGAGTAAGTCCGCCTTGCTCCAAAACTTACCTCTGATGTCAGGGGCATGAAGACCAGTCATACTCATCATGACTGAGGATAAGAAGGTATTGATTACCTTGTCCTTTTCCATCTCCTTTGTCATCAGATCACCTGTCTCATTCAACAGGAGAGCTACATCTTTTCATAGCCTTTCTTGCTGCTGCTATACCTATATAAGTTTTTCTTGCTGTCTTTCACATCGCCAGTATCAACTCCAGATGGGCTTCAACTTCCCTAATCCCATCCCTCCATGCTTTGACAGTATCTTTGTATTTTTCCCCTATCACTTCCACCCCTTGTATGCTTCCTCTTCATGTCTGAATTTAGACAGGAGCTGCCTGTTTAGCTGAACTTGCAGGAGGTGATTGTTGAAAATCATGCAGCTCTTCTGGATGTCCCTTCTTTCCAAGACTATATCCTATGGAGTTATTGTAGATCCTGTATCACCAAAACTATCTCAAGCAAGTCCCTGGACAGGCCAAAGTCTACTGCCTGAAAGTCCAGAGTTTTGAATCTGCTTTAAGCCCTGCTCCTTCCTCTCGGGATCCTGAACTCTACTTTCTCATCATTGCTACAGGCAAGGCTGCCCTAACATGCACATCTCACTTAATCCTTCCCTGTTTGTAAGTATGAGGTCCAGCAGAACACCACTCCTCGATGGCTCCTTAATGCACTCCAGAAACCCCTTGGATAACTTGTGCCCTGCTGTGTTGTCCCTCCAGCAGTTACTGGGGTGGTTGAAGCCCCCATGAGGCTTCTTTCAGCTGTTTGAAGGAGGATCCATCGACTTCTTCCTGATAAGGTAGTCAGTAGCAGATACCCACAAGAACATTGCACATGATGCTATACCCACTAATCCTGACCCATAGGCTGATCACCCAACCATAGGCAGAACTCCAGGTGTCCACACTGCTCTCTCACATCAAGGGCACATCTCCCTCCTCACCATCTTGCCTGGTCTTTCCTAAAGAGGAAGCACCCCAGTCATTTGAGTTACCCCACCACATCTCCATGACCTCAGTGAGATCATAGATCTGTTTCTTCGTCATGCTGTATGCATCTGTGTACTGGAACTGTGTGCTGTATCTGAAGAAACACAGGGTTGACTTCAACACAGAGATAAAAAACCCTTAGGATGTCACTGGGAAGAACATTGACCAAGTTTTTACAGAAATACACATCTTTTGGAGGGAAGGTGTAGCCAAACACATAGTGGTACACTTTGTGCTGCTAACAAAAGCTATTAATAATTAAGTTAGTTAAAATTTTATTTTGAGGAAAACCATCTTCCCTCCTTTTAGATCTTCTGAACAATTTGTCAGTTTCAGTAACAACTAGATGTTGTAACATTCCATGGAATGTATTTGTTGAACTTCATTCAAATCAAATAAATTAAAAATAGAATATATCTTAACAGCAAAATTGAAAATCTCCTGACATCATTTTGCATGCAGATGCTGAGCTACTTTAAGATTAGCTTCTTTTACAATTCTGGTTTCAACTTATAAATATGGTCAAGATATTTCCCCCTCCCCTGACCCATCTGGCCATTTTTCCTTTAAATTACAGCCAGTGATGACAGTGTGTTTTGTATTATCTTCTAGTACAACTTCTGAGATTTTTCTACTGGAAACTAATCTAGTTAATTTTACTGCAGCCTATATCACCAACTATATGAATAATTTCAGTCTCCTGCTTTACACCCAAACCAGGTCTTTAATGTAGATAGCTTGCCAATGCAGCTATATAATTTACTTTAAAATCAAAACACATGGCTCAAGTTAATAGACTTAGAATTATATTGCCAACATTTTTCTTGACCAGCCCTCTCAGCATCCTGTAGCAAGATATCTGATTCATAACCAGAATTTATATAATAGAAAATGGTCCAGATTAATTTCCCATAGAATATTAATAAAGCTAATGGAAATTCACAGGGGTCAACTTGGCCCAATAGCATAAATGTAACTGCAATTAAAATATTACTCCAGCTTATGCTCCAGGATGAGCTAATCTGCAAAGACTTTTTTTTCTTTGTACCAGTTATTGAAATCAACAATAAGATGTTAGACAATACAATTTTTTTCGTGCAGAATCAGATATCTGGTATAAGAACACTTATGCTGCTAGTAATCTAGAGCTGAAGAGCTTTAAAATCTGTAACATAATTTCCCTAATGTCATGTTTTAACTCCAGCTAGCAAAATACCGAGCCACTCTCACAAATCCCCCCTTCCATCCTCCAGTGGAGGGAAAGAATCAGAGGAAAAAGAAATAAGGAAGCTCATAAAATTGAGATAAGATCTATTTACTAATTAAATCTAAATTAATATCTACAAATACTACTAAAAATAATTAAAACAATAGAGAATAAAACATATAATACAATATGATACAATTATGATACAGTTGCTCATCACCCACTGAACTGTGCACAACCAGGTGCTGGAAAGTGAGAGTCAGAGCCAGAGAGCCTGAGAGTGACCGCAGCCCAAGGGCCGAAGCTCTAGAGCTGTCGCAGCAGATTCCGAATGAACCCTATCAGCGATAGCAAGACCGGGAAAACTAAGCAAACCCACCAACTCCCTCAAGAATGAGCCAGCACAGGAGTTAGCAAGTGTGCAGAAGCAAATGAGCAAGAGAGTAAGGGAGAGAGTAATGGCTCATGGACCCCCTCTTTGCCTCTGCCCTGAACATGACGTACTATGGGATGAAGTACTTCCTTGGTCAGTTGGGGTCAGGTGCCTGAACTGTGTCCCCCCTGCACTGCCTGTAGCGAGACCGCGAGAGCTGGGAACGCAGCTGCACTATCAGAAGCAGAGAAAGACCTTGAATTCAGTGCAGACATTCCCCAGCGCCTGCTCAGAACTTATCAGTGCTGCTCTCTGCATCCAGGAACACAGCTGCCTGGCAGCCATCGTAAATAGTTAACTCTTTCCTGACTGAACCCAGCACACTTAAAAAACATTAAAAGAAAAAAAAAAAAAGAGATCTGTTCATATCAAAGGTTTCTTTACTACTTCTATGGCAGTGTAATACATTCCATGTCTCCTTAGGGTCTTCTACACTATAAGAGGATTATAAGACACTTGGGTTTTGTGTTTAAAACCATGTGTGTAACCTAAGAACAACAGTTGTTATACAGAATCATAGAATGGTTTGGTTTGGAAGGGACCTTTAAAGATATCTAGTCCAATCGCTCCGCCATGGGCAGGGGCACCTTCCACTTTTGCTCCATAAGCCCTATCCAATCTGACCCTGGACACAGTTCATGGCTTAGCTGCTTGAACAATTTATCATATACCAGTTTATACATAGTAAATTTTATTATGTGTGTGTCAGTTCATCATGAAAAACAAAGTAACTGGAGTTACCTCAATCTACAGTGAAAGAGTAAAAGACACTTGAATTGCTTACACTTACCATTACACACTAACAAAATTATATTATTGTGGTCCAGTTGCTATGCAGCAGCCTTTTATCCACAATAACTTGATGCTTTTTCTAATCTTTCAAAAACTTGGAAACATTGGAAAATGTGTCTGTTTATTCAGCTGCAAACTATCAAAAAGCTTTTTCATACTTTTAGGTATTTTTTACTGATTATTAGGTACTGAGTGGGGTCTATCCTATAACTATAGTGCATCAGAAACAACAAAACTATGTCTTTCTCTACTGGTCAGCAAGAAAGGGGGAATTAGATGGGTGTATTTAAAAGCTTTTATTAAATTATGCTAGCAGTATTCTATTTTAATGAGTCGGTGATATGAACATAGATTGTTCACAGTGTTGGTACAATTAGTTTTACTGTATTCATTCCTACTAAGGAATGTTTAAAAAAACAATTATACTTTGAAAAGTTTCTGAGCATTTGTGAGATGAAATTAACTTGTAAAATATTTGTCATCTGGGGGTTTTTGATTAGAGTTTCTAGTTGCCAGTGCATAGAATATCACAAGATCCAGGTATAAAGTTTTAAACCCTTCTCAAACCTAGAGACACAATTCCTCCTCAATTCTGATTTATTTTTCTACCAAATTGTTTTATCACCAGATAAGCTCTGTATTTCAAATTTATACTATTTTGTGAAGGTGCCCTTGGACATGCTGATCCACATATACTTAACTAAGGCCAGCTCTCAAACTATGAGGGAACTCTGGAGGAATTCATTAGAAGTCAATAAATGAATGAAAAAGCCAGTGATGATCCCAGTCATGGAATCAATACTAAGATATATATTTGGTGATTTTTAAGTCACTTAAACAATGAAGCACATATTTCAGAGGGGTTTTCTTCCAGAATCTGTTGTAAAGAAAGCATAATTATTATAAATTTAGAGGCATCTTAGCTGACTCAGAACAGCTAAAAACATTATTTTGTTCATTTAGGGATAAATGGCAAGAGTCCTATTAGTGGGATGAAGCTCCAGACTACAATCTAATCCTTCATTTGCAAAATATATTACATGTAGATGACAAAGGTATATGTAACATTCAGGTAACTGCACTACAAATTCAGAAACACCATAGCACAATAGATAGTGCTTCAACTTTTGTTCATTGCTTTGAATTCCCTGTTGTCCTTCAACATATGCGGCATCCACCCCTCTCTCCATTTCTTCCCCTCCTGAAATTATATATGCAGGATAGCTAAAATACGTAAGTATAATAATACAATCTGTGCATTGCATATATACAATAAAATAATAAGGCTCAATGGAGACAAACAATATAATCATTAACCTTACTTACAAGCACTAGGAGAAAGCTGCTACTTAAAAAGTCCACACTCAAGCCATTGATAATATTTTGTCCCACAAATGATAATAATATGTCATGGATCAGTTAGTTCCAATGGGAAAGAATTTTGTATAAAACAGATTGCATCTTCCATTTCTTACTCCTTAAATCACTTTATTTCCTCAGGGAATGATGCCTTTCATCACATACACAATGGAATTTGTGCATAACACGGGTTAATTTCCTTGCTGATTTGTTCCAACTTGTGGGGATAATTAAACACTGAATCAAATTACTTAGGGATACGATGGTTGCTCTTCAGTAAAAGTCTTCAAAACCAAAGTTGTTGTCTTTTTGAAGGTTATGCCTTAAAGTGTGTCAAGTAATGAATTTTGGTGAAATGTCATAGTCCAGCATATGCAGGAAGGAATCATACTAGATCAGTAAAACTTTCTGAAACAGTGACAGGCATCAACTACAGCTTTAAAATTTCTTGAAGACTAGCATGCACAGAATAAATACAGACCATTTATCATGGCCTTGCAGACTACTCATCAGCACACAGACTGCATTTTCAGAATCATCAATAAAGGCAACTTTAGCCCACTGCATTACAAAATCTGTCTGCAAATGGCAACAAAGATCAAGGAAAATTCCCTGCCTATTTGCCAAATTAAATTGTATACATCTGTGCAAATCATTTTTAGCTATGTTTGCAGTATGTATCAGCACAGTTCCTTTGGAACTAGCTGTTTAATGCTCAACACCTGGTCTTTCTTGTTAATTTATATTGCTTATGAATTTCGCCCTTAATTTGCATAAACCCATAAAGATTAAAGTATATATAATTATTGATTTTCCTCTGGGCATGCATTTTTTCTTTAAAAAACCCATATTTGTCTTTTTATCTTTCTTCTTATTTAAATCTCCTGATTGTTCTGTTTATTATTGAGATAGCTTTTCTGATATTAATGAAGATATAATTAGCTTTGGATCCTCTACAGTGATTTTGCTTCACACATAAAAATGAAACAAGACAGGAAAAAGAGTAAGATATGCTCTGAAAGCAAAGAAAAAGGTGTCCCACAATAAAGGTGAAACAATAGCTTCCCTCAAGCTAAGATGTGACAATGACAGAACATGAGTCACTATTACTTAAATAATATTAATAATTAATTGGCTAAATGTTACAGGATACCCTCCCACCATTTTCCCCCCCAGCACCACTATTTGGATTCTGAAGAGTTTCTGGTTTTTTCAACTGACATAAGATATAGCAGACTAAGGTCGGTATTATTTTACCTAGAATCTTCTCGCCATTTTGTTATGTGTATGTTTGAAAACATAATAATGCTTCTTCTGAATGTTACATTTTAGAGATTAGAAAAAAATTAAAGGATTAATTTTCTGTGCAGTTTATACTCTGATTTTCTCTAGCTGAGAGCCACTTCTCTTCCTGAGAGTGATGGAAGTTTCAAGTTTTATTAGATACCAAAGAGTCTAGCAAGTTTATCGTGGTTGCTAGATTATTGTCAATATTTGCATGTTAAGAACAAGTGAAAGAAAAGCCTGCAGTGTTTGGTGCCCCACTGGGGTAAATCAGTACATCGTCACCATTTGAAATTCTAATCTGAGGCTTTTTCTACTCTTTAAATGTATGTTCAGAAGAAGGCATCTTCAAACAATTTTTTACAGACAGCAGTGCTGCTTGTCAACACCTTGCAGTGCTCCATATGGCAAAAGATACTGCCGAGCTATTATATCACACAAGCACTTCAGCAGTGTAGGAAACAACACCTACTATAGGCTATATTTAAGAGCTTGAGTATGTGAAAGCAGCAGTTGGAGGAGTGTAACAGCTGCAAGAGGCAGGATACCTTGTGGAACTGTCATATTCAAAGGAGGTGGAGAGTTAATAGAGGAATACCAGTATTTTACAAACTGCAGTTACATCAAGAGAAAGAAGTCATTGGGAACAGCAAGGAATAGAGGGGTGAAAAGCCCAGCCAACACCATCAGGTGAGTATGTCATGGGTACACGTGGCTCCTTTGGCAAAAGAGAAAAAGAAATAAGCATAGGAATGAGAGAACACTGTCAAATTAATAATTAGTTCTAAAGCAGTTTTGTGGAAACAAGAAAAGCTATTTCCCAAAATGGCATTTTTTCTTTTTTTTTTTTTCTATAGAGAAACCAGAATATAAAATACTATTTTTTATAAAGTCATGAGAGAAGCTTTCCCATCTGCTTTTAACATGTGTGGGAAATACTAGCTTCATGTGTTCCCCGCATTCATCGCTGTCATATGAAGAGGCACACAAACACTTTCCACTGGAACATACCAGTGGAGGCATACCCATTAGATAAATAAAAGTCACCTAATCTAAAAGTAGTAGGATCAAGGAAAACCTTTGCATATCCCATTACAAAGTATAATTAGTTCTAAGTTTTTAATGGTGCAAGACAGATTAAGCTGAAGGATCTTAATTCACAGCTGGCATCTAGTTAATGTCAGGAATTATCACTACCCTGTAGTTTTCATTTATCCACGAACAGCAACTGTGACATCTCTGCTGAGATGTGGAGATGACTAGTCACCTTTGTCTGGCAGAAAAATACTGAAATCATCATCTGGTGGAATCAAGGTAAAGATGAAGTTTCACAGAGTAATTTTACTGTCTTTGACCAGAGTACTTGGTCAAAGCTCAGGGCACTGTGTATTGATTCTGTTAGGAGGAAGGTGGGGATGGAGTCAGATGCCTTTGATGTAATCTATTTATTTACAAAGA
>NW_010227877.1:0-1875 GCF_000690775.1 Eurypyga helias | reverse complement strand
GCAGAAAGCAAACAACAGCTTCCTTGATCATTGCTCCAAAAATCTTTCAAGCTGGCACCCAGGGCAAATTTTCTTTCTTAGATGTTAGACAAACATTTATCAGGTGGAAAAGGATAAACAACTCAAGATCCTTTCTGGCTTTAATTCCTGCGATTTTTACAACTCTGAGCCCTCTCCCGTGTTCCAGAACCTTACTAACAGTGTATCATATTTCCTATTTTAGGCACTTGTTTTTCCCAGACGTACATTTCAACATTCAAAGATTCATACGAATAAATGAACAGGAATTCACATGATTGTCCAGTCGAATACAGAAGGTGGAAGCTGGTATTGTTTCATCTAAATATTTTGGCAAATAAGCTTAAATAATTTCTTGTAACTAGTGTAAATGAAGGATGGTGTTTATATCTCCTGGTTTCTGAAAGACTACGTTGAACTAACATCTCCTATTAGTGCTGGCACACAGAAAATGGCTACATTTAAAAGCTAAGGGAATACATGCCTAAATCAGTATCAGTTTTTAGTTCTGATGTTGAATCAAAAAGTTAGGGCATTGTTAGTTGTTTGAGACCAGAGACAGCACTCACCTCCATCTGTTATTATCTAGGATACAGTAAGCACTCATGCTCTCTGCTGTAAGTGTAGGTGACCACCAGAGATGCTCTGATTGACCTTCTTGATTTGTGCATGGCGAGATGGTATGACGATGGAACCAGAGTTGTGTATCTCTGTATTCTTGACACTAGCTCAAGGGGGAACAGTGTTTCACACGGAATATCAGCCTTCTCTAGGCAGTGAAGCTGCAAAATTAAATCGAAATAATCCAAAAGCTGACAGACTGGCAGCATGTGGGTAGCAGAAAACGAGTAAAGGGAAGGCAGTCTGGATAAAATCTAGATTTTTATTTTAATCTGTATTGTTATATATCAATAATCTTATACATTCTGAGCCCATTTTACTTCCCTGATCTGAATACAGAAGTTTGTACAGAACTGCTTGAGAGCCATGGGTGTTCAACATCTGTTTCTTGCAACACAGTGTGTTTCAACAAACCATGAAAGTACCTGAATCAGACCAAATCCAGACTAGAAGATACCACGTTGCAAGTCCACCGCATATTTTGCAACCTACAGCTGTAAGGCAAACTTAGAAGAAAATGAAGACAGCCAGTATTAAGGAAAAATGGAAAAAAATATCATCTCTGGAAATTCTGTATCCTTCTAATCTCCTACTTCTTTTGTGGTCGCCATGCAACACTTCAGCAAACATATAGATGCGCTATTATCTGTAAGGACAGTATATCTGGAACTGCAATTTGTTTTCAGGGGTAAAATCGCAAGTGGTTCACAAGTACAGCGCTTATTTATGAGGCAGAAATTCAACACTAGCTTTTTTTAAAAAAAAATGTTTATGCTATGGCAGCTTCTTTGTTAATCATACTGATTCAGCTCCTGCACAGTATTTTCGCATTAACAATGACTTAAGATAGAAAAATCCACAAACCATAGACTTGAGTCAAACGGCACTGTACAAAAAAATACTTTGTTCTCTCTTCCGAAAAAGAATGAAATTAAAAAAAAAAAAAATCAAGGTATAAGTAAATCAACGGACAAAGGCGATTTGGGTCTTTGTCCTGTGGTTCCAGAAGAGCTTGCCGTGCCCGGCAGTAGCTCAGCAAAGTCCTGGACGCGATTCTCTCTCCTGGGTGAGAGCAAGCGTCAGCGGTGCGAGGGCAAGAAAGCCGTAAGAAGCTAGAAAGCTGATTCTTGAAAAACAGATTTGAGAGTCCGGGTTTTTTCCACCCTCCTGGCGTTCTCAGTCGGGCTGGGGACCTGTACCTCGTATGGACCGGAAAGCCGGTAGCTGGCGGCCGGC
>NW_010227876.1:31620-44046 GCF_000690775.1 Eurypyga helias | reverse complement strand
CCATTCTATGATTCTATGACTAATTGCAGTGTATTTTCTGAATTCAAGTTTGTAAGCAGTCCAGTGAAAGCTGTAATGCTCTTTATATTGTATTAGTTTCTTAAACAAGATACTGTGTTGTACCAGGTCTTAATAAAAACAAGGTTGTAGTGGTAATATACTAAGTCTATAATCTTAGAAATGTAAGTCTGACAAAAGTAATGTTCCAAAAACTCATATTGAGTAAATATTAATTGTATTAACTTCCATTTCCACTTTGGGTTAATTTATCACTCTTCCTGTTGTTGTCTGGAAAAGTCATAATACGTGTAGTTTTTTGGTTTACTCATTAACCTTGCTAAATATTTGTACTATAGCTTGCTTTCAGTTTCTGGAAGAGTTGCTGAACTTTACGTGGCAGTCCAAGTTGTGGAATACTTCTTGGACAGATCTTGTAAAATTTTTGAAAGGTAATAGTTTGAATTTGCTGATGGAAAGCATCGATCTGTAGCTGCTGCTTAGCATTCTTTCTACATATTATCGTACTAGTTAACAAATAATAAATAAATATTGCTTGACTTTGATAACTTTAACAAGCAGTAATAGACAAATGGCAAAAGTATTAATATTTTACAAAAAAATACTTTTACTTTTCATTCACATTCTAAAGAATGCTAGATCAGGTGTTGTCCGTCAAAGGTTTCTCAACAGGTATTACAGTAGCCTGTATGTACTTCCTGCAGAAGTAGCCCATCATTGGAAAGTTTTTTTTTTCAATTGTAAATAAAATGTTAATTTAAACTTGGTCTATTTTATTAGAATTAGTTTTACTCTTAAAAGTGGATATCAAATTGATCGCATTCTCAATAATAAAAATATCCACAAGCACGTCCTCTTGCACATCTGCATGAAGGTCACTAGATAATAACTATTTTATCATTTTAATGTATTCTTTATATACCATTTCACATATTTTCAGGAACAAGCTATAGCAGACGGTTTTCCTAGTGTATTTCATTCACTCATAAATACACCAGCTTATTGTTATCTCCTTCCTTCCTAACTAAAGTGAACATCTAAATTTTGTGGAAGAATGGAAAAACCTATTTTTTTGTGCAACTTAATTTCTTACATTGATTCTTGCATGAGATTTTGATAAGAAGAGACAAGTTTTTATCAATATAACCAGATAGCTACATACCTTTTCAAAAGTGTGTTCTAAGAAATAGGCCTGCTGTTCAACCTAAGCTTTCATCTGCTATTGTTATAAAGCACTTCTGAGTGTTTCTTGAGCTTAACATTTTCAGTTCAATGTGCTGTCCAGTTCTTTTTGTATCTTTTCAGGGTTTCTGATGTCTTTGGTTGTTAATATATCTTCCTATGCTTTTTTTCATTTTCCTTCTTCAGATCTGAATGTAGTTCTTTCCTATACCTCTACTGCCCTTCCTTCATGCTTTCCCTGTCATTTTAGTATCGACTTTTCCTATTCTTCTTTTCATTAGATTTAAAGCGCTGTGATCAATCAATAAATTACATTAAATCTCCTTTACAAAATTCTTTGCTTTTCTGAGTGCCCACCATTAATTCTCAAAACTTTCGAAGACATTCTTTCTGATGTATAAAATATACAACTTTTATTTGTATTTAAGATTCTAATAACCTTGTCACCCTTTTTGTCTCTCTTTGGGAGTTCTGCTGAAAAAGTATATTCAGGTACTGAATCTTGTGTCTTTAAAATCTGCATTCAGGTCCATTATGAGGCAGAATTAAAATAATTTTGTCAGTCTTAATCTAGTCTTTTCATGAATTTCTGTCCCATAATAAAGCATAATGCAGAATAATTGTCCTTTTCTGCTTCAGTTGTTTTGAGTGTCAGGGATACTGCAGGTCAAGTCTGAAGTACATAAAAGCTTGATCATCAGATCACTACCGTTTGTGATCACTACATTAAATTTGTCTTAATGTATTTCTTGATATCATTTAAAGTAAAAGGGAAACATTACACTAAACTCCTCATGAAGAGAAATACAGGCACAGATCATCCCATTTTTATGCCATCACATTACTCCGTGGAACCATGAAAAATGGCATTTTCATGACCTTTCCTCTGTTTCCACTATGTATTCATCTTTTTGGACAGTATCCTTAAACTATAACGTTAAACTCAATTTGGTCATTACATGGCTGTTCATGATTGCATTGGTTCACATTCACTCATGTTATTCAGAACTTATATTTTATATTATAAGAATGTATCTTATAATAGTAATTAACATTAATTACTAAAACTTCTTTTGCAATGCAGTAGTCTTGTTTGAATGCCATCATCTTGGGTAAGTGTAAGATGATTAGTCTGTATTGGCAATTCATTTAGTTTTACAACTTTATTATGCACTTCTATGTAATGAAGCAGTTAAGCATGTCTTGTGCTACCTGAACTCTCAGAGCAAAACCTTGTATTTGTTGGTGACTAATCCTGATGCTTTCTCACTGTTATATTGCACTTATTATATTTTCCATCAGAAGAAAAGAATATTTTTTACGGATTCAAGAATGTTGAAACCTGCTGCAGTTGTTAATGATGGAGACATCAAAGTGTCGATAACATTCACGTAACAGAGACAAGTATCTACTAATTTAGAAAGAGAAGAAATAAAGACCCAAGAGAGTAGCTGGCATCTTCCAGGTCCTTCCTGTAAGAGTAGTGGATTCCCACTCCCACATATGCTAGTGAGATGATTACTAAAGCTGATTACTAATGTTATAAATGGAGGAACAGCATAAATTGCACCAGTTGTCTTCCCAGTTATATACACAGGAAGGAAGTGGCACCTGTGCAGAAGACATGCTTTGAGTCAGGGGAGTTCATTCTTGCATGTATGTCCTCTTTAGCATTTTTTCAGCCTTGCCTGACTTTTTTTTAGCCCACCTGATTTACTGCTCTTGCTCATGTAGACTAGAATGCTAGAATGACTTTTCATGTCATTCTTTCTTCTGTTTAAATTGTGGATTTGGGATTTTTTTGAGGGAAGGGGTTTTAGATCTGGATATCTTTTTTTATCTAGTAAATTCAGAGAATGTCCATGCAATTCAGAAAATTCAGTAGTTGAAAAATAAGACTTTTTTTTTCTTCTGTGATATAAGCCACTAAAGATTTTTATTAGTTACATCACAAATTATCCTTTGCTTACTCCAGATAAGTATATTTATATGATGAAACAGAGATTACATATGATCTTGTCCAAAATTAAATCTATGCTGTGACAAATATATTTCTGACAAAGGCCTTCAAAAAATGACCTAAATGGATGAATGTATATGGCTATGAATGCTATAGTTGTTATTAATGTATTGCTCAAGAAGAGTAGTGTTAAATGGCTTTCTGGTCATAAAATCTGTTTTCTGGTTATATTGTTCTCTTATCACTAAATAAGGTGTTTGAAAGGGCCTACGCCATGGCTGTCAACCTTAACCTCTCATTAACAAGACTTTCAACAGTTTTTCATGCTGATTTTGCTTTTAATAAAAAAAAAAAAGTACTTGTCAAGTGGGCAGCTATGATTATTATTTTAACTTACTGTGTCTAAGAACAAGTAAAGGGTAACCTGTGACTAAGTAACTCTTTTCCTTTATAATAAAATAAATCGTGGAAATATGGGGAATATTTTATGATCGAACAGATCAGAAAGCAACTCACAGGTGTGGACTATTTTAAATGCACGTTGCTTATTGTGATCTTGAACAAAGAAGGGAAGGCTCAGCGTGTGCCATGCAGTTGACCCTTTTACTTTCCCCCATCTACAAGTGAGCTTCTGTCTCTTTAAGGAAGCCATTGATATTTTAGCAAAGCTTTTGTAAAGCTAATGTGAATAACTGTCGTCTTGGTTATAAAAAAAGCAACAGAAAAGGAAGGATGTGTTATAAGAAAACTGCTGCAGATTAAGTAATTGTCTTCTTTTTATAAAATGATTTTGTCACACTTGGGCTTGGTTCCTTCCTCTGCCTGAAAGGTATTTCCTCCCTGTGACTGTGGAACTGTAGGAAACTTAGGTGTTTTTAAAGGCTGATTACAGTTGGCAGTCCACTTAATTTCTGCAGATCGTACTGTTCCCGTTATTTTTCCCCTTTGCAAAGAGTGCAGTAAAGTTTGTTCTTGGGTACGCAAGTAGGAGGAGAGGTTCCGGGGGATATTTGGGCAGGTGTCTCTTCTCATCTGTGGTAGTGAGAGGAGCCTAGATGCTCACAGAGAGCCAATACTCCCTTCCCCGGTGTGCACATGTTACAGCAGAGGTGTGCAGGGCATTGGTGGGCAGCCCACCCCCCAGTTCCTTCTACTGCATGACCACATTGCCTGCCCCCCTGCCCTTTATTTTTTTCACTGCCTTCAGCTCTTTAATCCTTGTTTCTTAATCTGCCTGAGTGTACCGTTTTCCTTTTTGACTTTTATTGGGAGGTTTTTTTTTTTTCCCCTTTCAAGGGGCATCTTGGTTTAAATTCTAGCCTGTCTTAGCTTCAACCAGGCTCTAGTTCAGTTGTTTTTGTTAAGAAGAGTTCCTGACAACCCCTAGTATAGATAGGATAGGGAATAGGCACACTGTCAACACTTTCAGCATGCCTACAAGTGATCTCTGTGGCCTGGGGGTCAGCCCTACCCCTGCCTGAAGAAGGCCAATGTATTTCAGATCCCAGAGGTTACACTTTAAGTCCGCTTTAAAGGTGTTCAAAGGCAGGACTGCGTTCCAGATTTTGTGCGTTAGAAAGACATTAACTGGATTTGTCAGTCTTAAGAAACACAGCTCAGTTTGCAGGGCTATATTTTGGTAATAGACAGCCTCATGGGTGAAACACTGCAGCTCCCTTGCACTCCAGTGAGGCAGGATGGGTCTTACTGCAGCACAGCTGAGTATTGTGGGTTTTGGAGCACCTAAGAGTCCAATGTTATTTAAGGCAGGGGTTTGCTGTAAACCACATAGGCAAATTCATATTACATTCAAAGTTGAGAAAAATTCTCCCTAGTTGGGCAAGTACCCTAAATTCCTATGATTGTGTTTAAAATAAATTATTGCACATTCTCAGTTCAAACCTGCAGTGTCAGTTTTGTGGTGGCAAAATCACTGCAGTACATAATGCCTAGGAAAAAATGGCCCAAATGATTAAAGGCAAATGATTGTCAGAAACTTATAAAGAAGGGAAGGAAAGAAAAAAAGGAAGCGTACTGTTTAGACTACAATAATATAAATTTGGACTGCAGCATGTGGATACATTCTTCCAGACAGCTGGGGCGGACACAATTTTTTATTCTGAAAGAGGTAGCATGGCCAAAAATGGGAACAGTACTTTTTCTTTTCCCCAGAAAAAGAGAAAACCATTGGTGTGGGTTTTTTTTTTTCTCCCTGTCCTTGTAGAATTGTTTTCTTTTACTTACTCCAAATTGTATTTTTAACATATAAATGATGCCAGAACTTATGGATAATACCAGGTCTGATTGTGTCGTTATTAAGAATTATTACCAGTAAGAGATGTGCGTAGTAAACCAGCATGGGTTTAAATGCATGAATCTGTGCCATTCTGTAAGTGTACAAACTGTGTGAAACCGTGTGCAAATATAATAATGCATCTAACCATTTGTGGCTGTTACAGTGCTGTACAGGCATGTGAAAATAAAGATCTGTGAGCTCAAGTCTGAATGTAGACACATTAATCATTTGTGGTTTCTTATTCTGTGCACATTGCATATAAAGAGACTGGGCTTGAAGTTACGTTTCACCTACACTGTCTGTAATAACGTTATTTGCATTTTCTTCATCAAGGGACTTTATTTCAGAAGATGTTAATTCTTAAATGTTCTTCCAAAGAAATCTGATCATTGTTGTTTGTTCTCTGAAGGTGCAAATGGAGCAGGAAGCCATATATGGCGCCCATTTAGGTGTTGTTGCACTTTTGCTTAAAAGAGACAAATTTTGGCCATAGTTCATTGACTGTATTTTGTTTGGTTTGGTTTTTTGTTGTTGTTTGAGGTAATAAGCTGAAAAAGTGTCACTTATAAGAACAACGGTCTTTGTGGGTTTTCCATCCACAACAATAAACATTATTAGAAAATATTGTAGCTCTGTTTAGAGTCTTAGCAGCTACTTTGAACATCCTCTTTGCCTCCATGTTTTTTGCTTCTCAAACATGTGAAGTTTCCTTTTCCAAGAAGAGGGATAATGACTATCACATTTTATTCTAGGACCATCCATATGCCTATCCCTTTGAACTGTTATCTACAACATCGTGTCTAAAAAAAACCTTTTCAGTTTTAATAGTTTGTTTTGTGCTCCCTGCCCCTCACCCTCCTGCCCCCCAATCTTTTTGAGGAAATCTAGATAATCTAGAGTAACTCTCCAATGATCTAGCAATGTGGAGGGAATTTGGTGTCAAGTGGTACCCACATTCATGTCTGGCCCTGCTGCTTTCCTAGAGAGTGCTTTAGCAGTGATGCTGAGGCTAGTACTTTCTGGGGTCATGTGTACCCCTTATACTTTTAGCAGGTGTTTCAGTTTCTTGTTCTGGCCACCAAAGGGATTGAAGTTTATATAGTATCTGAGAAAATTACCTTAGAAAAAGTCATATCAAAATGGAAATATTCTTGCCAAATAAGCATGCCAACAAATGGATCATTCTGATTAGAAAGACTTTGACTAGTTATGATTGACATCTTTTGTGTTTTCTTACAGTTCTGTATCTGAGTGCTGTAGAAAGGGGTATCACAATACTAAAGGGGGTTCATTTACCTTACGTTTCCCTTCTATGATCACAGTCAGTGTCATCTTAGCACATAAATCTAGCTGAATTTTTTTGCAAGGTGGGCATATGTGTGAAGAAAGATGTGGACTAGCATCTTGATACACTCTGTAAAATGTGATGTTAATGCATAATAAGACTAAAAATAACCACCATTTCTAAAGGTTTTTATCTCTTTTTTGAAAGAGGTTTTTCTGAGTCTCCAAACTAAATCATATCACTTATTCAGATGATACACAACTCTGCTTAGGTTTCAGTGACTTTCTTGTACAAGTTACCTTTATCTTAATTTTTAAATTAAATGCCAAGGAAAGTGGTTTAGTATGTTGTCACTTTTCTTTAGGATAGGAAGGCTTGCCTTGTTGTGGTTTGCTAGCACACCTCTATCAGTTGTGACACTGTGGGCTGTTTGAAAGAAAATTTGTGAGAAGTGGAGCCATGTGCTGAATGAGGAGCTGGGTGAGGTCCATCCCATCTCCACTGGGAGAAGCAGCATCCTGCTTCCCAGTCAGTGTCTGTAAACTGGCTGTCTTTCAGGGACATGGTCTGAAATCAGCTACGTTATATTTGCTGGGAGCTGGATAAGTGGGAAGGAGCTGGTGGCCTGGCTGCTTTTCCTTCCTCAGCAGCTTCCTGCAAGAGTTCAAAACTTTCTTTTCCAGTACGTGCATAATACAGTTGCCAGCCCTCTCTTTTGGAGTACAAATGTGCAAACAGTAATCCTGAAAATAGTAATTTTGCTTCTGTGTAGTAGGGTTCTGTTGGTTTAAGAAATGTTTTTCCTTGTACTTTCTTTTTGTACATCTCTCTATTTCTGTTCACAGTGGCATATACTTCTGCAAGTTAAAACGGGGCTTGCCCCCTCCATTCTACTTCATTTGTATGTAATGCCTCATGAATGTAATTTCCTAGTGAAATTTCTTTCCAAATAGGACTTGAAAATACATTTCTTCTTTGCCTTTCATCTTAAAACATCTTCCTACCTTTGATGTATTATTTAAATCTGTAATTTTATTATTTAATACCTGAGATCATGCTGTACAATTTCTGAAAAGCTCACTGTATAGACATGCACACTGTTTAAGTCTGTTTAGAAATTTTCTGAAAACAGACACACAGCAGATATCTTCTGAAAATGGAAATTGATTGAGTCTGAACACTTTGTTTTAAATACCTGGGTTGAGACAACTTTGCCAGTTTGAAGGGAGGAGTTTGAGAAGCTGGCAGTGTCAGAAGCTGAGTAAAAAAAAAAAAAGGCATAATTTCATTATTAAATAATCAATAATGACAAGGAGAAAAAGAAATCACTGTTGCTAGCTTCTTGTTCCTGCTCCCTCAGAAATAGCATGAAACTGATGAGAGAAATCCACTCATGGTTCTAATTCCACAGACTTGGGTCCTTCACAGCAAATAGCTCAGGTGACTCTAAGCAAATTTTGTGTATGCAAAGCAACTCACACGTGAAACAGAAGAGAGAAGTGAACGCTCTTAAATAAAGATTAGTATTTGTCATTGAGCCCATAGCACTGAAAGTACCATCCTAAAGCACTGGCAAAATACTAATTTAGTCCTAAGATTCTCCAAGCCACAGCAGGTCTCCAGGAGTAGTTACGTCTTACAGCCATCTGAATTCCATTCTTAAGAGTTATTGTATATCAGAACAGATCAGTGTTCATTGCAAATGGGTCCCTTGCTTCTTGAAAATGCCAGCAAATAGTAATTTTTCTATTTATCTATTAATCCAGGATACATTTTTGCCATGATTGTCTATTAAATATAAGAACTAATGAAAAAAAATTATGATACTTGCTTCAAATACAGTAATAGGAAGTGACACCTGTCTTTCTCAAAGGCAGGTAGTAAAAATACTATTGTTATGGCCCTCTTCCCTGAGGGATGACTTTTCTGCAACAGTCCTGTTACATCCCTCTGCACAGCATTCTGCCATGTGAAAATAATTGAGTTAACCTTAAATAAGTGGTGTAGCCTTGTCAGATGTGTGTTCTGCTCAGGTTAATTGGAGTGCTGTTCTGCTAATTGGAGTGTTGCACTAATATTAACTGAACTGCCTTCTTCACATTAGTGACCTGGCACTTTCGATCCAACTCAATTTTGGAAAGTTTGGTCCTTTGGATTTCTGTACAGGTAAGGATATTTTCCAGTTATGATTTTGTAAGAAATGCTTAAACATTCAAAATTATGTTATCTGTATTTTCTTTATCATTAAGACCATGCCCATATCCATTAGTGGGCTTTTGAAAGATGCAACAGTATTGCATGCCTGAAAGTATATCAGGCCCATAGGTGTACAGGGATGGCCTGTATGGAGGAACAGAGGAAATCTGCTGGTCTTTCATATTACAGCATTATAGTTGGCAAAGGACACCCTCTGAATGTGAACTGAAACATGGGTTAGGTGAAGTTGGCATATTAGGAAAATGTATTTTAGGTGTCTTTTCCATGTTCTGAGGATTGAGCAAGAGCATGTATTCTAGCTTGACCACAACTAGAAGTGAAAGAGAGACTTAAAGAAAGATTATTTTCCTAAAATTAGTAGAGAGGCTTGATGCCTTTATGCCCATACTCACATCAAATAATCCTTCATCCTAAAGATTTTCTTGGAGAAACATTGATAACTGTTGTACTATATGCAGAGGCCTAATAACAGTACACCATCCTCTGGAGGGTATATGATGAAGACCCTAATAGCTTAAGCCAGACCATGAGAAGTGTGGTAAGTCATAGGTCTGTCTTTCCAAATGCTGTATTAAGGGCATGCTAATTTATGTAACGTAGCATTATCTAATAGATCTGCTCATAAATGCAAATCTTTATTATGGTTTCAGTAGCTTCATCACTTTAGACACTAGCTTCTGCCTGTCTTTGATGCAGGCAGATAATTTGATGTATACCATTAACAGGAGAAAATGTTTTCATGCTAAAACCTCTTGCGAATCAGCATCTCTTATATCAGCCTTCTACTTTACTTCTGTTCTGCATGACATTTCTGCATGTATTTCTGCTGAATCTCTTTAACTTTCTACCTTCATAATGGCTTCCCACTTAATTAAGCTAGATGGCTGAGTATACACAGAGCCATTGATGATGGATAATATCTATATATAAGTTAAATATTTTTACCATTACTCATTAAAGCAGCTACTTAAGTTCATGTTAAATGTAAGGGGAACGTGGATGAGAAGGACTGTGGAAACTGGGTTGGCTTACAGGACGGAATGAAATTATTATCCCTCTTCAGAGAAGAAGGGTTCCTGTAAAGACTACCATTTTGGGGCAATTTTTGTAATTAATTTCTTGGGGAGGGGAAAATTCTTGAATTACTTCATTTACTGAAGATGCAGATTTGTATTATTAAAAAATCCAAAGCTGCTGAAATAATCAGGAAAAAGTGATGTTTAAAATCAGACTTTGTATTTCCCAGTGGATGTACTTTAACAAGCTTCACCTACTTGAGTTTAGTTCTGGTGAAGTTAAATTCAGCTTTAGTGCTGCCTTTGTCACATAGAACTTCCCTTCATGAAGAGGGCTTGGACCAGTGTGGGAATGCCTCTTCAAAATAAAATTCACAGTGTCTTTGGGTACTTGTGCTACGGAACTTTTTTTTTCCTTCCTTTTTTTGCTGTGAACCCTTGACTTAAAAATTATGTGATGCTTATTTCATGTAGTTCCATCATTACTGATCTGGCTTAATTTTGAAACTAATTAATTTAGTAGAGAATACAGTGTTTCGTAGTTGATCTCTAAAGCTTTTAAATGTTAAAAAAAAATTGTGGGTGTGCCTTTTTTTCCTTGAATATATGGCAATTAACATTTATCAGAAAAGTGAGAGAGAAGAGTTCTCTTGTGGAAAGTTCTTCAGTTACTGTGATGTGGCAGACAGCGGCATTGGTGTTATGTGCCTACCCAAGAGACAATTAAAGTCTAAGGATCATCAGATGGTGGTAAAATTATTTTAAAGAGAGGAAAAGAGAAACAGGAAAAATAAAATTACTTTTAGTGTTTCTATCAATTTTCCCAAAGCAACAGTACTTTCTTATTCCCATATAACTACTTCTAAGAGGCTCTTCTGTGTTTAAAATAACATTTATTTTTAAAAGAATGTTAAGTATTAGAGTATGTTAACACATGACACATCTTCCATCTCCTTGCTATAGTTAACTACTGTAGTAATACTGTTTAGTGTTTAGCCTTTACTCCCCTTGAATTAATGTAAGTACTTTGAAAGGCTTGATAATCTCCCAAACAGCAGTACGAAGACAGTTCGTAAAAATCTTAACCTGTCCTGGATGGTAGAAGGATGGCAATTGGTCATGCACAGGGACAATTAGGTATAATTTATTTTCTAAGAATCTACCTTCATGTATTCAGTTAAATGCATTCTCTATGAAATTTAAATAATAAAGCTTCTAGAAGACCTGTATACCAAAAGACAACAATCCATTAATTGTCAGAGAGGAAACAAAGATGATGGAATTGTAAACATAAGCGTTGTAGAGACTTACAGAAGAGTGCTTTACTCTGATTAATAAAGTGTCTAGTTGAACACTAGTTTAATTTTTTTGTCCCTCAAAGAACGATATTTTGGTTTTGCAAACTAAGTTGACTTAAAAGTTGTTGTATTTTAGAACTTGTTTAATAACTAGCCACTTTGCTGAGAATCAAAGCACCTCTAAAGAGCCAAGCTATCAGAAATCTGGCTGCTTAGATGGATTGACAGACAGTAACTTTTTAGATGCTGTGCTTCTATGCTGATAAAATCTAGTAACAGGTAAAAAGTTAAAAACTACCCTTATCCAGGTTATATATTTGAGTTTCTATGATTTTTGATGTAAATAAAATAAAAATTGAATTAGTAGAGGGTCTTTGGGTATTATTTCTGTCACTGAGAGGTGTGCTTTGGTCCCATGCCTTTGCCTGTTCCACAAAAAGACATGTGGCAGGATTTGTGGCATATTATTTTCAGTCTTTCTCTGTGCAGAGAAGTGGTTTGTAGTTACAAGGCAACAGACAGAGTGCCAGGCATTCACTCCTGTTCAAATGTAACTAAAAAAATAAATAATAAAGCTAATTTCATTCTGTGTAAATCAGTTTCTTTAAAGAACTAAAGAACATTTATTGCTTCTTGCATGGCTTTAGTGTTTGTCTTTTAATGAAAAAATCATTTTGTTCTGCTTCAATATTTCAGTCCTTTTATCCATCACCGGCTGCATACGCATTAGTGTTTGTTTCTGATCAGTGGTGTGGTTTTAATGTGAATTCCCTATTGGTCCCTACTTACTGCCTACTTAGTGCATGTTGCTTCATTACCTGGTTTTGACAAGCATGAACTGGCAGCTTCTCAGTGGAAATTAAACCAGAAGTCCCTTTTCGAATCCACACCAATGGAGTTTATCCTGTTCTCTTTTCTACATAGGGTAATTACATAATTTAGATTATGAAAACATTTGCAATCTTATGTCCTAACTTTTAATGCAACTACAACATTGCAATTTTTTTTTTTTTTTGGTTAGTGTGTGATTAGTTATAAACCATATATAAACTTGAAAATTCATAGAATCATAGAATGGTTTGGGTTGGAAGGGACCTTAAAGACCATGTAGTTCCAACCCCCCTGCCATGGGCAGGGACGCCCTGGACTAGAAC
>NW_010227876.1:1038-31472 GCF_000690775.1 Eurypyga helias | reverse complement strand
TTTTCAGTTTGACCCGATTCCCCCTTGTCCTGTCACTACAGGCTCTTGTAAAATTAGCCCCCCCCAGCTTCCTTGTAGGCCCCTTCAGGTACTGGAATGTTGGTAGGCTAGTTTTAGAAGTAAGACATAGCCATAAAAAATCCCTTAGGAAGCTAGAACAAGCATCTTTTTCTTTTGATTTATGAAGGCAATTGAAATAAACTGTAGTATTATCCTCAATGCTTATTACATCTAATAGACAATTAATTTAAGCTTATTTAAGAAAGTTCTGGGAAGAGGCAGAAGAGTTGGCCTACCATTAAGAAAGGATGTGAACATCAACCATGGCAGATCTAAAATTAATCAGCAATTTGTCATTTAACGCCAAATGTCTAATGTGATCTACATCTTTCAAATGCTTGGAGCTGACACTTGAGATACACGTTGTAAGGGATTATTGCTAGCACTGGTTAAAAACCAAAAAATTGCTTTTAAGAAGGAACTTTCAAAATTGTGTTTTCGTTCCAATGAGGATACAAAAATTAAAAGTTTCCATTTTGTCTTGCTAAAAGAGAAGATGGATGCACTTTCTCCCTCCTCCTCCTCCCCTTCATCTGTACGGTGAGGTGTAGGGTGCTGGTTGGGACACCCAGCTTCAATGAAGTCTTTGTTCTGGGCTTGGTGTGGCAGGTCTTGGTCTTCCCTGCATTGCAAGCCTGTGTTCTTGATCTTTTGACTAACACTCTTCATGAAAATGTGTGTACAGGGATGCTATCTAGTGAAGAATATGAGTTCAAAAATTTCCTCTTAGCCTTAGCTTACTCAGTCATGTGCTTTGTCTCCTGTCCCATGCTATGTTGGTTTACTGGCTTGTGGTTTATGTGAATTGCAGATTTCAGAGTCTTCTCCAAGTTCCTAGCAAGCAAACACCTACCTCAGGAAACCAAAATGTCATGATAAATATGTTTCTGCTGGGAGTTACTGGTATGTGGGGTTTTTTTTTGGTAGGGGTTGGTTTGTTTGCTTGCTTGCTTGTTTTGGCTTTGTGGTGGTGATTTTGTGGTATGTGGTTTTTTTTGGTTTGGTGTGGTTTGGTTTTTTTGGGGGGGGTTTTTTTTTTTTTTTATTTTTCTTTTTCCCTTCCTGCTGTACTTTGGGTAGAAGCAGCACGGCTTTAACACATTTGATGGACTGAGCTGGTCTGGTAGGATAAAACAAGCAAATGGGAAGAGCATTTGGGAATGATGTGCACATCTAATATGAAATCAAGCAAAAGTAAAATAGCTATTTTCCAAATAGCAACTGTGTTTGATAGGGTTTTTTTTGAAAAAAAAAAAAAAGTTACAGTTTTTGGGAGGAGACGTGCAGTTTCTTCAGGAAGGACATCTAACGTAAGGGTCACCTTGGTGTCAGAGCAGGTGGGTAGCCTCTCTGCAGCAGTGCTCCGTGCCTGTGTTATGCTTCAGTTGCTGTAAACTGACAGCTGAAATGTCACCATAAAGAAATAGTTCCAAGTCCAACCCATCTGCTCTTTGTTGAGTGGTGGCATTTTGTAGCACACGAGAGTCTCTGGGCAGTGGCTAGTTTATTAGAATATGTTTGAAAGGCTTTTACCTGTTGTGGCTTGTGTTGGAATAGAGACAGCACCCTTTATTTCAATAAGCATTGTGTGCTTCTGTTTCTCAGCTTTGAAATATATTTAAACTGGCTTTGCTAATCTTGCCTATGTATTTAAGACTGCTGTATCTTCTGAGTTATTTCTAACTGGGTGCTTTTTGTCTGCAGCTTGTTGGTTTTGTTTTTCCCATGATAGACTCGGTGTATCAGTGTGCTCTACTAAATGTTCTTTGTGGCAACATCCCATCTGCATGACCAGCTGGCCTTCCATGTGTCATGTGGACAGCATGCGGCTGTTGCAAAAGCAGTCCCTTACTCTGGCTTCTTCTGTGGCTGGTTCCGCTCCTCATGTCAGGCAGCTTCTCCGGTTTTCTTTCAAAGATGGCCAACCATGAGCATTTGTCAGTAATACAGACATAGGACCTGGGAGAATTTGTTGGCTTCTGTGTCCACATGTCAACCTAGCCACATCCTCTTACACTGTGTAGCTCTCCTCCTCTTCTTCCTAGATGCTCACGTCTAAAGGCAAGGACAACACTTCCTGAGCAGTCCCCTGGGTGGGTAACGGGGTACCAGGGTAGCCAGGTACAATGCCAGGGATGCCTTGCAGATCTGGAATGACCAAGGCTGGCAGGGAAGGCTCCTTGAGTAGCCATAGGCAAGGCATTGTCCTGAGGAAGGCACTACAGAACAAAAGATCTCTCTTTGGATGGTTTTTGATGCTGCGTGCTTTGCTGTCACCTACAGTGCGTGTTCAACCCTGAGCTGCTGATCCAGAACCACGGTCTATGTTCACAAAGGCCAGTGTAAACCTGGAGTGAAATGCATGTTGAAGGTCCAGGGTAGGCTCTTTCCTCCAAAGAGAGTGTTTTCATAGTATGCATATCTGAAGACTTGGTTTGGGAATGAGAATATGTAGGGCTTTCTTCTTCTATGAATCCCTCCACTAACAGTCCTGTTATGCTTTTACCACATACTGCTAACCTTCTGAATTAAAAAAAAAAAAAGTACCAATCCTGAGTAACAGTTAATAATCCTGAGGGGTTCTGTGTTTTATGTGTAAGCTGCGCAGTGTGTTGTAACAATGCCCTTTGTTAAGTTTCATGGTTATTCCACGTCTCATTTAACATGTACTGTGACAAGAAAATACAAGTATGGAAGAATTTGGAACACTGCGTGGTGTAGTCTAGGTGATTGGCACCAGAGTTAGAGGAAAAATCTCTCTGCACCCCTACCTCTGCCACCAGTTGGTAAGGGGATTTCCAGGAAGTTAGTTAATACCTGTTCCTCATTCCCTGCTTGAGATTAATTCCTGAAGATTTTCAGGAAGTGCAATGTAGTTTATAGATATTTGTGAAGGGAAAAACCCTGTTTTTTGACTTCAGGCTGTAACTACTAGGGAACAAATAATTTTTCTTGTATGGGATATTGACAGTGTCTCATTATTGAATAGTAAGAGGTTCAGACAACAATTTTTGGTGACTGTGGTGTACCTTGATTTATTCCTGTCAGTAGAATAATTAGAAAACTTCCAACAAATTTAGATTTTTTATTACTAATACTTTAATATTGCAGGATGTAGATAAGACTGCTAGCATAAAACTGTGCAGAAAGAATTACAATGTATTACACGTAACAGAAAATGAGGGGGGAAATAGAGAGGGACGAAAGAAGAAAAGCTTTCTAGAAAGCAAGATAATTCAGAATAAAACAGATATGAAATGCAGCACTAAACAGTAAAAACACAGAAAGCTCCATCTGTTACCCTGTGGTTGGAAGGCTGTACTGCCCGTCTTGAGTACTGCCAATAACTGTGCAGGAAATGTTATTGATAGCTCTAGATGTTTTTAAGAATGAGTGAAAACTGATTCACTGTTTAATTGCTACTTTACAAATAGCTGAGTACAAAGTAACAATAAAAATGTTGGTCAGATAATGCAGCAAGAAATATGGTATGTGGGATTTTTTGTGAATGAGAAACACTTTTAGGTTTTTATTTTCCTTTGAGACTCAGGTGCTTTTTTTTTTTTTAATAAGCATTTAAAAAAAGATATTCTGGAGTATCACATCACTTTTTCTGGCATAAATCTGGAGGAATATACATGCCTTGGAGCACCTCTCTGCCTTTGGTATGCAGAGGCACAGATCCACTGAATAAGCCTTTTCCCAAGCTCCAATTGGTTTTGACTGAAAATAAGTATTTTTTCCCTTAGTTTTAGTCTTTGATTTTAACTATGACTTCAGCTCCTCCAGCATGAATTGCCATGGTTATGCAAAGGCATCTGTAGGTACCATAAGTTCCTGCTCTGGAACTGAGTAGGGCAGTTTTATATTTTCTTGCCTTTCTGTTCCTAGAGCTGAGGTTCTCCTCCCTGTGGCTTTTTGACAAAGCCGTGGGAAGTTATAGAGGTGATTCGATATGTGAAGGCTTCCTGTAGCTCTAACAGACATCTGCATTTGCGAGATGAAAGTGTTGGGTCCCTTCACTCCCCTCCTTTGCCCATCCTTTTTGGTTTACTTCCTTTAGTTCTTTCTGCTATCCTAAACCTACTTTATTCTAGTTGGACATCAAAGTAATAAAGAAGTGAATCATCCATGCATCTGATGAGATAAAGACATCTTAACATGAAGTTTTATTTTAATTGCCTTTTATGAAGCACAAGGGAATTCTAAATAGCCAAATGAGCTTTCCATGAATATCTGTGATTAGAAAACTGGCTGTTCCCAGAAAATGAGAGTCCAGAGCAAACTTGCATTTTGACAATTGAAAAAGGAAAATGATATAAATGAAATCTCACTTTTCATATTACTTGGCTACATGCCAAAGCATTTTAAGTCCTTGAGAACTGATCAACACATTTACAGCAGGAAGCAGTAATAAACATTTAAAAAGATTAATTTAAATTACCAGCTTTTTCAGAAGCCACAATACATTAAAAAAAAAAAAGAAAAATCCCTTTTAGGGAGATCTGATGAATCTGAATCCAGGTGTGAACTCATTAAACTGGATTCTTGATATAATTCCTACAACCTGTTAGGCTCTCACACACATGAATCCTCTTTAAAGGCAGAGTATGAAGTAGTTAAGGGACTTTGTCAAGGCCTTCCAGGAATGGTATGCTGAGAATGGTCCAATGAACGGTGGTTCTTCCTGGTGAAAGATGGTCTGGTACCATAATATCACAATGGCATCTGCTGACACTACTGTCTCTGAAATAAGGTCTCTTCCTGACACTTCCTTGGTATGAACAGGTGACTCCAAGGACATGACATGTCCAGAATTAATTTAGGTATCTCTAGCCAAGCAATGAACTGAAAAATAGGTATGTTACCTGTGATGTGTTAGCAGATTTCAGAGAAAATTGTACTGCTGCAGATCCCTGCCTGGAACAAATTGTAAGGAAATTTCTGCCTTTTAATTATTCATAGGGAAAAATCATTCTTTAAAATACTCCCTCTCTCACATGGTATTGAAAGTGGCTTTGTACGTGGATATCTGGTAGGTCCTTTTCAAGTCTTAAAAACAAAGTTTAAAGGATTTTATATACCTCCGAGTCTTTGCCTTTAGGAAACACAAATGACTTCTTCTGTTGTTCATATATGGGTATTTACAATTGGAGTTGTCTTTCCAGCCTTGACTTCATAAAGCCCTTTATGATATACAGGGTCATTTAAATACTTTTATCTGGATACCCAGAAATGTTGTTGTAATTGAGGAAGACAGCCTTTTTTTCAGTGTTCACTACAGATCTTTAGAGAATACTTATTTTAGGGAAGAAAGATTGTAAAAGCTATACAATGGAGAAGACAGATGTTATTTGTTCAGGCCTAAAAATGATGAGCAATGCCTAAGTTGAAAATATGTCTGAGTATCAGTCTCTCTTAAGAGGCCATAATTCTTCCTGCCTAGAGCTGATTCTTAGGATTGTTTCTTTTCTCTGTGACCCTTTCTTTTACCCTTTTTCATAGGTGATATCCATGCTGAACCTCTGTGCTCGTACCACTCCTGCCTCTCCTGCCTGCATCCTCATCAGAGCCATCATTTCAGAGAAAAGAAATGTACAAACCATTTATTCATTCATTCATTCATCCCTTTCCTGCCTCCTTGTTTGCTAAAGGAGCAGGAAGCTGTTTGTGCCTGGTGACTCACCATCAGACTTTACGAGGGGATTATGCTGAACATCACTGATTCACACACTCTTGGCTTTGTCGGAGGTCAATGTCTTGGCAGCATTCCCCTGTAAATACCATACAAGCACCGAGCTGTTGATCTCGAGAGCTTCGTCAGTTCTGCCTTCTGTGGTAGTGACTGCGCACTTTGTTCAGAACAGGGGGACGAGGTGACAAATTCTGTCTCTGTATGGAACAGAGAAATTTTCTGACGTTCAATTGGTGTGCAAGTACTTGCTCGGCAGAATCATCCTTCCTTCCCCTTCACCCTGAAGCATGCACTGAATTTTACCTTCCTGCGTTCAAAGAGCTGTTGAGATGAACACATAATAACTGATTAGATATTGTTTGTGGCCTTTCTCACTTTGTAATTCTCCTTCCCTCTTACCACATGATTGCTTCCTGCTCCTTTATATCTATTCTCACATTTTCTGTTGCCTTCCTTCAGGGTGCTAGTCTTTAAGGTCCCTTACCTGAAGAAGCTATCAGCTCTTTGGAATCAGGGAGATTCCCTTGAATTTAAGAGTCAGGCTACTAGAATCCCAGCTGAGGATTTGGCATTTACTTGTTTGTATTTGTCTAACACTTTCTGCGTATTTATGGGCACATATACATGATGTAGCTGTAGTAAGCTGTGTGTTCACTAGCATACGGGGAGGTCCAAGAGGCAGTCCTGAAAGCAGTAACACAGCTGCCTAATTGTTTAATACAGAGCTCCTCTGGATCTTGCGGGAAAGGTGAGGATCATCTGGTTTGGAAAGGTTCTCGTATAGATGAGCTCTGCTACCACCAGGCATGCCACCAGGTGCTTTGTTTAACTTGCTGATGGAGACTGCCAGGATGCCTATGATGGGATAAGATGTAGAGCGTTCTCTATGTCATCCATCTAACCCTGGGACTTGTAGTTTTGGGCTGAGCAGCTCAGTGTAGACATAAGTCTTCCCCTCTATCAATATCTAATACCCTGTCAATAAAGTCTGTTTACATAGGAAAATAGTAACAGACCATTTTTCCTTCTTCACAGCAATTGGGTATTTCCTTTGTTACGTGTTTTCCTACAGAAGAATAAATACATGCTTTCTAAGCTCTGTTACCTGCCTTTCTTGCATACTTGCACAGAAAATTAATGCATTACTGAAATATTGCTGTTACCTTTGGCTGTCTTAAGCTAGTATATAAAACAAGACTTTTTTTTTTTTTTTTCCCCAGTTTAGGGATGTTCAGTTAGGTCTGGAATTTAATACAGTTGGTTCTACAAGTAAAGACAATTACTGAACTTCATTTCTTGTGGATATATTTTCTGTCTTATGCCATCTACATCTTCATATCCTTATCCCTCTTGGTGAACCCAGAACAGAAAGATGGTGCTAGAACAGAACTGCAGATGTGCCTGGTGCCAGCAGGTAGAATGGCTGCAACGCAAAGGAGATCAAGGCTGAATTCTTCTTGCCATGTTTTTCTAGGCATTCTTTAATTACTACTGCCTGCTTCCACCACCTATTCATCCTGAAACTTGTAGAAGCTTCACAACTTGGAGACTCATATCTGCATTCCATTTTGGACAGTTTTCACTGAAAACTGGAAGGAGGCAAACACTACCTTGTAAAGAGAATGTTTCCCCACTTTTTATTACATTATTTCATTGTAGCTGATGTTACAAAAATTGATTAACCTGACATTAGAACTGCTCATTCAGGTGAACATATGTTTTAATTGGAGAGCATCTGAGTGGCAGGGTTTGCTGATTGTGTAAATGTATGTGGGATAGTAAGGGAAACTAAATTGCAGGGGGATTTTAGGAGGTGGAGGTAATAACACACACAGAAACCACCACCACATGTGGCCTAGTGATTTTTGCCAAGTGTCTGGAGGCTGGGAAGAAGGTGGGGTATGCTTGGGAATCACTTATGTTATTGCCTGGACATTTGCTTTTGGCTGCTGTTGGAAGTGACAGTCTGAATTTGCTGGACCTCTTTCTGAGGCAGTTCAATACTCTTACTCTCCTACAGATTTCTGAAATATAGATTGTTTCAAAAGCTAGAAAAGCCGTTTCAAGCATGACAAAGAACTAATGAAAGGAAAAGCATGAAAGTAAAGAAAAGCAAACAAACCACCCATGCATAAATTACACTTCGGAATAAACAGCTATAATATGGAGAATTTAAGGTATAGTTAATACTTTATATGAAATGTGTAAACCTGTATTTCTTATTAGGAAGTCTACAGCTGTCTTACTTTGGTGGCCTATGCTCTGCTTCATAAAGGAAGATTTTAACTTCTTTGGGAAAATCAAATGTTTTCAGGTCACTGGGCAGGAAAATCTTTAGTTTGGCTGGATGTACAAAGTGAACGTCAACACAAATTACACAAGATGAGATTAAAATCATACATTTACAATTATTGTCTTAGAAACTTTTGGAGACACAATCTGTTACAAGAATGTTTTGGTTTGGTTTTGGAAGGAAGGAAGGATACAGTTGTGACCACAGAAGAGTATTGTGTTTCAATGAAAGCATCTTTCTTTTTTGGTGCTCTGTTGAATTATTCAGATTGCTTTATTATGGGATTTTGAAATAGAATGACCTGTCTTTTAAACCTTCACCAACCTTGATGTCATTCTCCTCTCTGAGAAGTTAATGGTTGAGGAGCAACAAGCGTCAGATGTTTATGCTCTTCTCCTTCAGTAGTTGCCTATTTCAGAGGGCAGAGGGAAAAGCAGGGTAGTGTTAGTGAATGCTTGCAACAGTACGCAGCAGTGCTTACCCTTCAAACATGGTCTTCAAACGGTTTTATTTGCACACCACCTGACCTCCTTAATGCAATTAGAAATCTGTCGGCCCGTCCATAGCAGGAGAGCGAGGCTTTGCTGTTGTGCTCAGAGGGATGTTTCTGGGTGTGTGGGCCATGTGCTGCACTCTTCAAACCTGGTTACTTGGCAAGGAAATTAAGTCAGTGTTATGGCTGGGTGTCCTGGATTTTTCCCAAAGTATAAATTTGCAATTACTGAAACATTCTTTTAGGGTCTTTGACTGCAGAAAACTCCATTGGCATAGAAACCTTTAGTGTAGTTGGTTGAATTAGCAAAGTTATAATCCACTGAGAATTGAGGTTGAGGAGTTGGGGTTTTTAGTTTGACTGTGCAAATATTTCTGTCTCTTATGCACATGCATTTGTACCTGTTTCATCTACAGAAAGGGTACAGGATAAAGAGGAGTTTCAAAGGAATGTGTCTTCGTGAAGTCTATTAAGGCTGGAAACTATGATTTCTCTTTCCATTTGTATTTGTAATTCCTATTGTAATGAAACAGAATAAGAACAATATGGTTCTTCAGACATCTACCTAAAGTTTAGGAAGTGATTATCCCTCCATATGTTACAAGTTCTTGTTTGCCTTTTAGAAGCTTTTTTAATATCTGAAGGTTAGGCTTTAGGTCATAGCTTTTATAGGTTTAGCATAAGCCTTTAATCTTTCTTTAATGATTTTCATGTGCAATTTATTCTCATAATTATTACTAATAAAGCTACCACATAGCAAAGTACAGTACATCCTTGTAGTATCAGAATTCTTTATCTTATTTGTTTATATCTTATTAGCAGAAAAAATACTGCTTGTCTCCTCTTATTTCCCAAAAAAAGGATCTTCCTAGATACTATAATAGCACAGAGCAAGAGGAATGTAGGAAAAGAATATTCAGATTTTACCAACAACATTATGGTCAGAGAAGCAGTGTTAATTTTGAGGGAAAAGGTTGCTGGGTTGTTTTTTTTTTTTATTTCCTTGTTGCCTGGGGTTAAGTTACAATAAGAATTATGTTTAAACAGTAATAAAAATGGTTTTTAAACATAGTGTTTTATCACTCATATAAAAATCAGTGGTATAACTTGACTATCTGGGGTTTGTACAATATGCACTTATGCCTTAATAACAGAAGACATCTGATGAACTAATTTGCTCAGCAATTTAAAGAGCTGCATATATTGTGAACTGGCAGATATTATCTGTTACCTCAAAGCCTTTTGAACTTCTTACATCTTATTAATTATTGCAAAATTTCTTGTTCCTTAGTGATTTTGCTATATGGTATTTTCACAGAAAAATAGATGTAATGAAAATTTCTAACTCTACTGTATTCTTCTCTTCTCTTGTGATTTTCCTCCTACTTTCAGGATGCTACTTCCAATACAATTCTTATAGCAATGAGAAGAAAATTTGCTGACTATGCCTCTGGTATCTCCCTTATTTTTTAGTCTCTCAGAGTAAAAAGCTCTGACAAATGAGTCAGCTGGCTCCCTTCCCCAAGAGACAGTAATTTTCCTGGTTCCTATATTCCCTCATTTGAGGTTCTAACCTTCCCTCACCAAACCCACCACTCTTAAACAGGTGGCACATGAATGGCTTAGAGCATCACTAGAAAGCTTCAGGATAAGACAACACTTCAAATGTTCAGTAACTCATCCATTTACAAGGTGAGGTAGAGTATTGACACTTTTCAACCTCTTCCCACCCAATTTTTAGCACTGGAGAAAATAAAGCTTTATCTGCTGCATCCTTTGAGATGTGCCTGTATGTTTTTAGCTTGATCCTCAAACTGTAAGGGTTTTTGGCTGATGCTTGACTGTACCATTGTAAGTGCATAAACAATGGCCATGCTTTAGTTGGTAATATGGTTTAGCGAAAAGCACCAATGCACAGAGGAGTTGAGAGCTCATTACTCAGTTTATTACTAGTCAGTAGAGCAGAATGTGAAGTTTTGGGAATATATTTGACTATCCTGTTTGTTTCTGAAAGATTATTACCAGGGAGGTTTGTCTGGCCAATAATCCTCAAAGCTTTCAATTTTGCATTTACCCTACTGAGTGGTGGTGGTGTTGGGTTTTTTGTTGTTGTTTTTTTGTGTGTTTTTGTTTGTTCGGTTATGGTTTTTTAGTTTAGATGATCCAGATAAGTTATTTTCGATTCTGAAGTGATACTTTTAGTTTTCCTTCTCATATTTTTGGGGGATTGGGGGCAGGAATCAGCATTTCACACCATCTCTAGAAGAAAATCTTGAGCAAGATCTGGGGCCCCAGAGAAAGTCTGTAGAGCAACCAAGTACCTGACTGTCAATTAGGGAATCAAAACAAATGAACACTAGACAAACATGTAACATAGGAAATTACCAGGTGAAAACAACTAAAGCAACTAATACATTGGTTGTGAATGGAAAGTTGAACAGTTTTATTTATAAGGTCATGTTTAACAACAATCTGTACACTGCATAATGGTCAATTACTGAGTGCTTCAATCATACACTGAGACTTCATCCTGTAATGCACAGACTCTGAAATGGTTGTTTTCTTTCCCCAAATCTTAAATTCTATCTTTGCTCCCAAGAAACCAGGATTGTCTTCATATTTTGTAATGCCAGTTAGTGTGTGTACAGTGGTATTTGCTGCACCAAGTTGAGTGTCCTACATACCAGTGAAGAGGAGGATGAATGACCCTTACTTCTGAGTCCAAGTCCACATTGTTGATATTGACATGCATTAAGGGGGAGGTGGCAAAACCTCATTTCTCCTACTCATGTTTTAGTACAATATAATATAGGTGGTATTGCAAGCTTTATTTTTTCCACAAGTGATGATATGGCTGGCATGTTTAGAGGTTTAGTGTTAGTTAACACCAGATCATTAAAGGATTACTTCTGGGAGCGCATGCTATGCACAATTGTGTTGCTGCCACAGTCAGTCCTGGATAAGGATTCTTTCCTGGATAAAGAGTAATTTTCTTTTGATCTTGTATATATTTATGAGCAGTTATTTCTTACAGGTCTTTTCTAACCTTGATTCTGTGATTATAGAAGATAGAATATCTGCTCACACTGTCAATTCTGACTTAATTCATTGCCATCCTACTTCATTCGTATCTCATGCAAGAAGAAGGTGATGAAATAACAGTGTAGAAAATGTTGGGTTGGGTTTTAACTGTTGTGTAACACAACATACTGCACAAGAACCTCTGTAGTTCCCCAAAATAGTGTTTGGTTCACAGACTGTGAAGATACCAATAGTTGCTTTCCCAAGCAATATCAATGGCTGTTCACAGAATTTAAATGTGTTGAGAAGCAGTATGTGTGCATGTGAAGTCTCCTGTGGTCAGGCAGTGGAACAGGCTGCCCAGGGAAGTGGTGGGGTCACCATCCCTGGAGGTGTTCAAGGAATGTGTAGACGTGGCGCTTGAGGACATGGCCTGGTGGGTATGGTAGTCTTGGGTTGATGGTTGGACCGGGTGATGTTATAGGTCTCTTCCAACCTCAGTTATTCTGTGTTTCCTTTATCTTGCTGATATGGTAAAAGTATTGTCAGCCATTTTCCGTGAAGTGGAAAAGAAATATAAAACTATTCCTCTAGTGTAAAAAGAAGAAATAGGCATTTGATAGGGACAGAGCACAGTTGTTTCTGATGTCCATTGGACAAGAATCTGTTAGAGACTGTATGCTTCCATGAAAGTTAATCTTGCACCACAGAAGTGATGTACGCTGCAGTGCTGGAGAACCAGTGTCACGTTTTCATTACATGTTTCCTCAGAGCAGAGCGCTCTCACAGGAAATACATTAGCCCTATTTCTTTGCCTTATGTCAGAGACTGACAAGAGAAGTTCATGGATGACTTAGGAGGAAAGTCTTTAAACTTACACAGCTTTTAAAAATAATACTTACATGATATTAAATGCACAGTTTATTGCCAGGCATATAAGAAAGGCTATTTAGAACCTATTGATATAAAGTGACATGCAGATTCTTCTGTTGTCTTCCATTAGAGCAGCAAAATTAGTATCTTTCCCACAGAGCTTAAAAAATGTGCAGACATAGCATTGCGAGGCTTCATGCAGATCTTGGATGAATAGCCTAAATGAAGACCATGGTTTGAATGGGAAATTAAGAGCAAAATGTTCATCCAAACGTTTCTTAAAAATACGTAACAGAAATGATAGATACCACTAGTGACTGCATGGACTCCTACCTAAATTTCAAACCAATTTGACACTGTTCATCAGTAATCCATTACTAGAATTTTTATTTTAAAATAAATTGTAATAAAATAATATTACATTTTATATACATCACAGTGTTGAAATGTGGAGGCAAAAAACCTTAAAATCATTGCAAACGCAGATGTAGCAAAGTAGGGAATCATTTTGGAGAAAAAAGCAAAGAAAGATACAAGAAAAGTATAAATATGTTTCTCTACTACATGGGGAATTGCTCTACTACAAGCAGTATTCACTGTTCAGAGATTACAGGTAAATAGTTCTTCCTTCCTTCCCGAGACTGAAACTCCATTGTTTGAAAAGTTAGTATCAGCCAATTCTCTGTGAAAATTCAGATTTTTTTTTTTTTTTTTGAAGAACGTTTGCTGCCAGATGCACTTTTAATTAACAGTCCTCCAAATGCAGCCTCATTAGATTTATTTTTTGGATATTTTTTTCATTTGGAAAAATCACATTCTAATGGAAAATCACATTCTTTGGCCGCTGAGTGGTAGATCTTTTTGCTGTAAGTGTAAGCTGAATTGGTTACACTTTGAATATAGGTCAGGGGCTAGTAGAGTTTGTATAAGGACTATCAGTACTCATTAGATATCGTGGTTATAAGGTCTCACTATTAAAACAAACTTGAGAGTTTGAAGCAATAAGATGTTACTCCACATTTTTTAGATATTACATATTCATAACATTAAACAAAGTTTGATTAAAACAACAGTTACAACAGTTGCCAAGAGCCAATATGTTTGGTCATTTGGATATGGTCCAGTTTTGTTAACTATAAGGAGACAAATGTATCCAGTTTCTCTTCCTGCTGTAAGCTATTAATATATTGTTATTCTTCAGTGTGTTATAGTAATCAATTGTCATTTAACATCTGTTGATGCAAATTTTAGCATAACCAAGCCTAACAAGGGGTTTTCATTTAAATAAAGCAAGCTGTATAAATAGCAATCAGTTTGAATATAATCAGTGATTTAAACCAAGCTGTACTTTGAGTGATTTATCCTGAACGCTCTTTAACACTTGGGTACTTTTACAGAGTGTATCCGTCCTGGTTTGCAAAGTGTGTCGCTGGCAGCAGTGTTGGGGTTTTGTGTTTTCTTTTTATTACGTTATACTAGGTAGTAATCATGAGTTTGACTAGTTAAAAAAAAAGGGGGGTGGGGAAGAAAGAACAAGTGTCAAGAATTATGCTTAGAATTAGACCTACAAGTACAGAAAATGTTTTCCTCTGATACACTTTGGGTGAAAATTAACATATACAACAATGAAATAAGTATCCAATACTAGATATGTATTTTGGCTCAGAGCTCACATGCAGAGGCAGTCACTGCAGGAACGACCGCACACCATGCTGCCCTTGCAGGTGAGCAGCGCGGGGAAAGGTTTGCATAACCTGACTCTAAAGGGTGTGCAAGTGACTCATGAGTTTTATCTCTACAAGCCGAGCCCTTTGCAGTCAGCTATTTGAGATTAGCCTCTCACTGGCTGTGAAATACACGCAAAATACCTGTGGTTTCTAATTAGTTTTCAGTGCAGGTTGCTTGTTAGGAAAAAAAAAAAACAACCTTTGCCTTTATTGAAATGACAGCTTAGATTTCAATAGAGAACAATGCTTGCAAACCACTTATATCAATAATGTTCACTTCTTCGTAGCAACTTTTCTAATTAATGAAATCAATTGCTGATTCCTGTTTCACCTGGATACTTAGCAGCACAGGGCACTCGCAAAATTGCCCTTTTATAGAACAGCTTTTGTGGAGATGGCAGTGACACATAACATACAATCTAAAACTGTCTCTGTATTTCTGAAAAGTGAATCCAGGATACAATTTTTACTTCATCCTTGAGACCATCTCAGTCTTTTTTTATTCTGTGTCAGTAGAACCTCTGGTCTCAGGGCAGGCTGCCCTTCATGCTGGAGGTGGTTACTGGTGCCAGTCCCTGTGCCGGGATTCTGCTGACTTTTTAGGGGACTGGCTGACGGGACGTACGGTCCCTGTATAATGCTGACGCGGGGGGACCACTGCTTTTCAGGTAGTTGTATGTGCGACCATAGTTTTAACCAAATGTTTTGTGTTCAGCAGTGTAGTCACAAAATAACCTCTTACTGTCCATCTTTGCCACTTTAGTGCTGGGAACCAATCAAGACGCTGGCTATAATGAGCAGAGTTTTAGTTGTTTGCATTTCAGGTGTTCTGTAACTTTCACTGATATTTAGTAGCTTCCTTAAAAAGCCTCTGGATTGTGCATACTACCTTATTTGGGTTTGTGTGTACTCAAATAAGAAAGCCAAACAAAAATCCCAAGGATGTTAATCATTGCAAGGTTTATTTTTCTCTCATATTCTTAAAGTATTTGAAAACATCAATGTCGTCTTTGGTTTTTGATTTTATGGACAGTCAGATTACCACAGAAAGGCCAAAACCTGTATTGTTTTGACTCTGCAGATGTATTCTTGAAGGATTAAAGTGGTCAGCAATATGTGTAAGCACCATTTCCAGCTTTTCAAGTTGGTCACTAAAGCATCCCTCAGAGCAGCTTGGGAATCTAGTCCTACAAGACAAATCTCTCAGCCATATGATTGAAAAATGGTCAAGGTCTTCTGTTAAAATGTTTTAGTAACTTTGCACTTCACAACAGTAAGTTAGCTCTCTTGCATTTGAGATGCAGCGATTGATCACGTCTATGTAACTGGTCTATTGACATATAAAATGGAGTGCATTTGTTTTAACCAAAAGTTTACCTCATATTATGACAGTGTAATTATTTAAACAAAGGTGTACTTATTCAGAAATTATAATGTGACTGCAGCAGTTACCTGTTTATTTTGCACGTTGATGGCTTTCTACATTCTAGAGCTTCTCACACTGCAAAGAAGAATATGTGAAGTATGTGAAAATTTTGGGGAAGATACTGCTTTAGTGGAAAGAGGAGCATGTGCTGATATAAAAGACTCTTGGAGTTCTCACATTAATTTTAAGTTCCACTCTCTTAGTTCTTTACTGTGAAAGATATCTCCATGTGATTTTCTTAAACATAAACCATTGAATCTTAAAGTGGTGGTTTTTTTCTAGTTTTGTTGTTTGGGTAGCGAGTGGTTGTGTGTGGTTTTGGTTTTGGTGATGGGGGTTTTTTTGCTGTTTATTTGTGGTTTTTTGTTTGTTTGGTTGGGTTTGGGTTTTTTTGGGGGAAGAGGGATGAGTTGTCCTTCAATCATTTGGAACTAGTCATTCAATGAAGCCTAAACCTGTTCAAGGAGCAATGTAGGGGAAAAATTCATTATCTAATTACCTGCCTCATTGTCTTGGCAGGGCCATGCTGGTACCCTTTCATAAGTTCAGAGTCAAAAGAATGAAAAAAACGTTTGAAGAAAATAGCAAATAGATCACTTTAGATAAATAAGTTATAGGAAGAGCTTATCATAAAGATATTGGTTCTTGCGGACTTTAAGAAACAAAAAGAGAATATCCTGAAATATACCCCAAATGACCGTATCAATTCTGTTCCCAATTTTTCATGTTTTATTTGAATTTAATTTTGTTTTTATAAAGCCTGAACTTTTAGGAGGTTGTGCTGCGTAATGCATTGTCATAACAAAGCTGTGAACCTCAATATTGAGTTAAAATACTTGTGTATTCACATATTTTATCTATGAAGACAGTATTTTTCTCCAAACAAGTATGCAATTTGTGTGCTTCAGTAGTAGCAGTAGCAGGTTAAGCAGTTTATCTTCTCCCTTCTGTGCCTACCCCTGTGCTCCCTTATCCGTTATGCCAGGATTGTGGGGTTTGTAGCGAAGTGATGAACTGAGTGGGGAAAACAGACCTGCCCTTAAGACAAAAAAAAAGGTTTTTGTAAGTTATTTTTGAGTTGGACCAATTCCCCAACCCTGTTCTCTTCTTCTGTTTGAATGTGAGTAGTAGTAGCAGCAATAAGTAGTCTGGTGCAGGATCTACTTAAAGTTGCTATTTAACTGAACAAAGCCTGACTGTACTTGAAAACAGGTAATTTTGTCATTTGAAAGAGCATTAGAAAATGAGTACAGAAAGGTATTTAGAAAAACACATGCATCCAAAACTACTGTATGTAAGCAGAATGCTTTTTCGTAAGCATATTTGTTTTGACTTTCATGCAGGTCTGCACCGTGATAAAATAAACCTGTGTTTAGGATAATTAAGAATTTATTTTCTTTGTAAAATAAGTCTAGATAAGAGTTGATTATAGTAATTTGTGTGATGACATTTTCAACCCATCCAATATTCATAAATTTATGTATCACTTGGCTGAGCCTGTAATTCAGCATTTCTAATGAATTTTTAGGAAGAAGGGTAGACCACAAAGGTTAAATGATTGGAAGGGTCATGTAGCCACCCTTAATATATTAACAGAAATCAGATGTAGAATTTCAGCAGAAGGGAGCAAAAGAAAAGTGTGATTCATGCACGCAATGACAATCTGTGGAAAATGGTCAGAAAATTATATTCATTTTACCTAATCTTATCTCATTAAAGATGAAAAGAAAATCAGTTCCCTAGCTTTTAAGATCTGTGCAATTCTATGGAAAGTGGAAAACCCCACTTCAGCACGATCTTTGACATCTCATTCTGTATCTGATAAAAAGTGTGCTTTGGAACTCCCCTATTTTCAAAATATTCCATGGAAGAGGAATCACCATGCTAGAATCACACTTTTACATTAGTTTTGACTTTCTTTTAACCTAAGATTTGTCATTAAATATAACTGAACTAAAAAGCCTCTTTTAAGAGGAAATATTTAAATCTGAAACTGGATTGAATTGGAATGCTTCAAGAATGGTAGAACTCTCCTGTCCTTTTTTTCCTTTGAGCAAAGTCAACCAAACAAAAAAGACCAAATAAACACAAATTTACCAAATTTTCATTTCGGGCAAGTGTTTCTATTTCATTGGCTGCACTTTCTGGGACTTTGGAGGAACCAAAGAATGGCTCTGTAAAAAGTAAACTTCAAGAAGCCCTACTAAGGGTTTATTGGGAGAAAACAAAATTGCTGAAAATTGCTGACATTATATGTTACTCAGTGAAATGCCATCAGCTTTTACCTTGATGCTATACAGCCACTTGGCCTGGAGCTCGCCTCCCTTGCCTTTCTGCCCATCATCTGCATTTAAAAATGCAACTTTGACATCAGATCCTCAAATGACATTTGTGTATCACTCTGGTCGTCACGTTTAGTGAAACAGAAATAAGGAACCAATAGGAATTCACTGCTATTGATGGGATGATGGGTGTTTGCAGGCGCCCCTAACCCAAGTTAAGGGGTGTACCTTGTGTTAGAGATGTTGGTGTTGCCAGCTGCCTGCCGACGCGTGGGCCAGGCTTGCAGGCCCAGCCAGGCGGCCCACTCACATGCAGTGCTCTTCCCTGTGGTGCGCCGCTGTAGCAAATTTTGGTGTGTGGATTTTATGCTTCGGTGGACAGTGCACTGTGAAGTCCTGCATAAAAGAAATAAAAAGGAAAATAAATTAGCACTTGACAATGTTATTATCAGTAAAACGCTGATACATAAAAATTTCATTGTTAAATAGCAATGAATAAAATATCTGAATCCTGAAAAGTCAGCTGAAAGCCAACGCAACTGCAAGTAGAACTGCAAATGAAGTATCTGAGCAAAATACATTTCAGAGTTTTGCTTTAAAGAACAGTGAAACTGTATTCTAAATAAGGAACACTTAGTTTTCACTATTTCAATGTCTGATAATTTTTTTGTGTTTTGTTTTTGATTTTTTTCAGATCTTGATGGTTATCGCAAAAACTTTCATCAGCATATGGTATAACGGGCTACCGGTTGGATGACTTAAAGTTGTCTGAAACATGATATATATTTTTTCTCTTCTTTGTCCAAGGTAAGTTTTGTTCCTGTACATACCTACAGAATATTTATACTTCAGACAAGGAACTAAAAGTTTGCAGTGACCCACAATGGATGTCATTCACATTGTTTTCATATGAACTAGCCTATAGTTGCTGATTTACAAATACATAAAAACTAGTTGTTTTTTCTTAAGTTGTTTGAGTATGTTTTAAAAACTTCACTTCAAAAAATACTGGTACAAAATTTTTCCCTTTTTGGGTGACTTCAGAGCTCTGCAAAGATCCTGATACACAGCTTGAAATGTTATATTTCCCTTCAGCTTGAAAGCATCTTCACCTCCATGCAGAGTGTCTTAGTTCAAATTAGATTCCAGCCTAACGTTCTTTTTGGTATGACACATACACAATGTATTTAAGAACACAATAACTGTAACTGTGTTACAAATAGAATTCAGAACACAAGGAAAAAATTAATTGGAGAAAATATTTAGAAAGAAGAGTTTTCAGTTTTATTTTTGCATTGCTTCTATGTTTTGTGCCTACAGTTAATCTGATTATAGTATCTGTAGGCAATGTTAAGTATTGTATAAACAATAATATTGAAAGCAAGGCTTGTCATAGTATAACTGAACTATCACTTCTGATTTACAGAGTCCAGACATGCAATAATGAGATCCAAAGCACTACTTGTCCATAAATGCATTGACAGAACAAATTTGGATATCAAAATGTTCCACTGACTGCTCTTTAACATACCAGAAATAGCAGCCCAGTGTCCTGTCCAAATATTAGGTTAAGCATTTGAGGTTAAAATCCCCACTGTCTTGCTCTTCTCCTTTTTAAGGGTTTTTTCATGGCTCTTAGGCCAAAATTTATTGGTGACTGGTGCTGAATTTTCTGGAATAGTTGCTTAGCCATTGTTAAAATCTGTCTGTAAATGTTGGCTATCTTAAGTCTGTCTAGGGTTCAAGTTAGAAAAGATACAACAGGCCAGCACGAAAGGTATTGTTAGTATTCTATTCGAGTTCAGGTTTGAATCCTAAGTATGCAAAGTAGTGAGAAAAGCAGAGAGATGCAAACATTGAGAGCAGAAGAGGCAAATCAATGGCATTAGCCAAAGCTAATGATATGCTTGAGTTCTGCAATAGCAATACAGTGTACAGCAGTGTGTTTGCCCTTGATAATGGAAAAATGTGTTTAAATGTCCTATATAAATGGAGAGATATATTTATTAGTTACTATAGTTTTGTTGGAAGTAGGTATTTACATGATTAAATGGACAGACATATATAGAATAACTTTTTCATCCTTTGGAAGGCATCTTTTCCCTGACTTTGTTACTAATTTGACCTGGCTTTCCATTTCAAATAAGTCTCCCAGGAACTAACCATAAAACTCTGAAACCAGGGAGCCAGATCAGTAGCAAAAAACCCATCACCTCACTTGTTTTTGCTGGCAAATTACTGAAGAAAAAAAGGATTTTTTGATGGGTTATCTAGCACCTGTTGATTTTGCGAGGCAGTTCCCCGGGTATTCATTGAGTTCTTCATTGTTCCCTAAACGGGCTTTTTATTTGCAGAATTAGCTGCTTTGCTTCAAAGACTTGACCTTTTCTTTTCTCCCCTTCCTTATCAGCAATATGCCATACATTTCTCAGCCTGTTTTTGCATCCTGAATGTGCACTGATTCATGATGAAATAAAGGCTTTGTGACAGGTCTGGTGGAGGAACTAACTTCTTTAAACAGAGAAAAGGATGTCTATCCCATATGTATAAACACTGCAGCATTTTGTCTCCTTTTCCAGAAGTCTGATACACCATATTTTACTGCCATCATTCCCTGTGTCTTTCAGCATGAGAACAGAATCCAGTCCACAGTGTTTTCTTTGTGACCAGACCAAAGAGAAAAAAAAAAAGTGATGACTTCTTAAATTGTTTAAGAACTATGTTGCCCTGACAATTAATAAAAAACAATTCTGGCCTGTGTAGTCTCATCAGAATTGTCCCTCTTTGCAGTCAAACTCTTCATGCAAAGAAGATGTGTGTGAAAGCGCATCTTCATGCCCCCTCACTATTGTATCCACTCAAGACTCACATGGCTCTCAACAGCCTGGTGAGTTACCACACTGATTCTTTCTATACCAGATTAAAGCTAAGGTGGACATCAGGAAGTAAACTGAATGTCACCACACATGATATGAAGCCTAGAGGACTTTTTTATCCTTACTATAGTAGCTTGTGGAGTTATATGTGGAGGCTAAATAAGCCTTACTCTTCAAATTCAAACCCTAAATGAGAAGAAATGATATTCAAACCCAGTAATATACATTTAGAATCTGTAAAATAATAATGATGATCATAATAGCTCTAGTTTGCTCCCAAACCCTATAGTCTATTAGCTAGACCAGGGAAACCTACTACAGGAAGGTACATTAAGATTATGAAGTCAGTCTTTTGGAGGAGGTGGAGGGATGTGAGAAGAACTTGCGTGAACAGGAAATTAAATCTCTTACAAGGAAGGAGTACTGGAAATGTAAAATTCTACATAAGCCTCAGTTATTGAGGGTATCTTATATCTTCATTCTGCATTGGACCAGCTGATAGGAACTTTGGCTTTTTTTTTAATGGCTGGAAAGCATTCAACTCCACTGAGATTTATAAACAAACAACCACCCCCAAACACAACCAAACAAAAAACCAAAAATATAACAAAAAAAAAAAGCAATGAAAAATGGAAAATCTAGATTGTCTTCTATATGTTGAGAAACTTAATATGATATTTTAATATTAAAAAGATTCTTTTAAAGTTACTGAATATGTGAAGTCAGCATAGGGTGACAAAGAAGCCATAAAGAGCAGAATCTAGGTGCAGGAGACATTTAAGGTAATTAAAATGAGAATATATAGAAAATTAAAGGTCAAGATATCTAAAAAACAAAGATAAGTTTTTTTTACTGATTTTGCTTAGAGCGTTGCTCCATTAGGGTTCACACAGATGCATTTAGTGAATCTGGGTCCGTCCTGCCATGCCACCTGCTAGCTGGGCTGTCTGTGCACACCATGGGCTTCGTTTCAATGCCAGAATAAATGGCATAGCAGGTACACTGAGAGAATCAAAACGAAGCATGCATTATTTATGGAAGTACTCACAGTCCTACTGAGGTGTATCCTGAACTGAGATGCCTGCAGCTAATAAACAGAAACTAAGGAATAGCTGTTAGTGTTTCTCTTGATTTTTTTTTTTTGTTTGAGTGAATTTAACTAGGTTTTTAATGCTGCCTCAGTAGATTCAAATAAAGAAAGAACTCTCCTTTGCCCTTTCATTTTCATTTCCACACACTTTTTTGTAGTTCATTTTCAAGCTGATACTATGATCCAGAAGGACTGCACTATGTCAAGAGTCTTTAATAAATTATGCCACAGAAGCTTCAAAAGCTACAGAGAAACTAGCCTCCAAGTTAGGTGTTGGTTAAAAGGAGGCTGAGTAACCTAAGAGGCATTGCTGCTGCTATGCTGTCTACTAATGACTTCCTATTAGTAGGGAATCTTGTCTAATGATTCTCTGTCAGCGTGTCCTGATTGATGCGCTCCTCAAAGGATCGGTATGTCATTTTATTTCCTCTTAAAGAGCATCCTTCTAATGTGAGTGCGATTAGGATTTGGCTTTAAATTAACCGCTGCAAACAATTTTTTTAATCTGAATAGAGACAGGAAAATATTTTCACATTCTATAGGTTCGAATTTGTGCATAGTTTTCTTCTGAATTCATAAATTATTTGTACCAAGTAACTATCTCTGTGGGTTTTCTGCATTTAAAAAACCTCAAGTAAATGAGTAAAGATGCTTGGAATGAGAAGAGGCTCTGTCGTAATATTACTGTAGTGTTTAAATTCTATACTCTTTAACTGCACCATGCTCTTAAAGTGCCAGCTTTAAAGCAACAGCAGAGTTGCTTGAAAATATATCCATAAATTAACGTCTAATTTTTAGCCTACTGTGCTACCATGAAAAAGTAATTGCAGCCTTTTTCTGCAAAAGACTAAGGGCTTGCCAGTTTTAATAGGGTAAAAAGAAACCACGTGCAAATACTAGTAAACTGATTACTTGGTTTTGTCCTTAGAATATTAATCTGTGGTTTGTTTGGTTGTATCTTTTTTTTTTTCATTTTAACAATTAGTGATCTAAGAATATACTGTGAGTGCTTCAGAGAAGTTTGGGTTTTTTATTGTATCGCTAAGAAGTTAAAGTTTCCAATTGAAAACCAACATGTACAGAACTATCCAACTCATTATCAGTTTGATAGGGGAGGATCCTGGAAAGCTGGAAGGGTTTAGATGGCGTGCAGTCGAGGAGAGCCATATCAGTGATCAACTGCCTTCGGTTCCCTAGCAGCACAAGCTCCTCCCCTTAAAGATAGACCTTGTTGGCCTGCAGGAAATTAGTGCAACTAACTCAGCGAGAGATCTTTTTGAAGGGACAGCTAGCTTCCTTTTAGATCATCAGTAATTGAGTTGATTTTAGTCATTTACTCATCAGCCCTGAGGAGAAGGACTTGGGGTTACTGGTGGATGAAAAGCTGAACATGAGCTGGCAGTGTGCGCTGGCAGCCCAGAAAGCCAACCGTATCCTGGGCTGTATCAGGAGAAGTGTGGCCAGCAGGTCGAGGGAGGGGATTCTCCCCCTCTACTCTGCTCTCCTGAGACCCCATCTGAAGTATGGGGTCTGCATCTCCAGCTGCAGAGCCCTCAACATCAAAAGGATATTGACTGGTTGAAGTGAGTCCAGAGGAGGCCACAAAGATGCTCAGAGGGCTGGAGCACCTCTGCTATGGGGACAGGCTGAGAGAGTTGGGCTTGTTCAGCCTGGAGAAGAGAAGGCTCTGGGGGGACCTTATAGCACCTTCCAATAACTGAAGGGGGCCTACAATAAAAGCTGGGAGGCGACTTTTTACAAGGGCCTGTAGTGACAGGACAAGGGATAATGGGTTTAAATTGAAAGTGGGGAGATTTAGGTTGGATATCAGGAAGAAGTTCTTCATGGAGAGGGTGGTGAGGCACTGGAACAGGTTGCCCAGAGAAGCTGTGGATGCCCCATCCCTGGAAGTGTTCAAGGCCAGGCTGGATGAGGCTTTGAGCAACCTGGTCTAGTGGAAGGTGTCTCTGCCCATGGCAGGGAGGTTGGAACTAGATGGTCTTTAAAGTCCCTTCCAACCCGAACCATTCCATGATTTGTGTTGTCACACTGTCATGCTCATAGCACTGAAATCCTGTCCATGTGATCTGGCCAGCAATGCTCGTGTGCAAATCTGGAGGCCAGGAGATTCCAGCAGTTGCATCCTCACCACTTCTCTTGGGTTCGTCTTTGTTGATGGTGACAGATGAGTTTTGGGGAAGATCCTTTGTATGATATAGGACTCAATGGTTGCTATATTTTAATAATTCACCTCGGAACTTTGCTTGCTTCATCCTCAGTGTTAAGCAAATCTGCTGTCCAGTGTTCTCCTTTGATGTTTCTCGGGGTGACTGGGCTGGCAGGAGAGGGCACGTGGCATCCCTGCATGTGGTGGTGCCTCTTCTGCCTGGTTACGCTTCTGATCTGCACAGCAGCCTGGTTATGGTGTAATTGATTACACAGTTTTAATTCTGGATACCTAGCTTGAGAAAATATGCAAAATTATTACCATGAATATTGAAGATCTTAACGTCACCTAGGATTAATCACCCAAAAATGTGCCTAGACAATGGAACTTTGTATCTTTTTAAGAAAACATAAATATAACCCTCTCCTGTTTGGTGGATATTGACTATTGGAGTCAGGTGGTGTTTCTGTATCCCTAAGAAGCCTGAGTTTTGTAACTCCTGGAGTTTTTCACGGTAAGTATTCGGGGGAGGGGGGTGGAGTGTGGGAAAAGTAACATGCTGATAAGAGCAATCAGTAATTTTTCCTTTGTTCTTTCGTAGTTAGCAGGCAAAGTTCCTTTCTGAATGCTTATTATTTCAGAGCTTTTGTAGGTTTACATTGCATAAATATACATGTTGGAACTAGATTTTTATATGAGCATAGTTCTGAAATAAATAAGACAATATTGAGATATTTAAAAGCTATGTGGCCACAACTGTGGGAGAGGAAAGAAGACATTTGATAATCACAGTATATATTCTTTTAAAGTGGTTTTAAAATACTTTTTTTCCCCCCAATCATCTAACTAATTAGAATACTAATGAGTATTTATAAAACCCAGGGACATGTTGGCTGTAAGGCCCTCAGGAGGGCTCCTCCCACTCCACGCTAGATCATTGCCCACCAGGATGCAGGCAGCCACTGACCTGCCCCTGCCAGGGCTGGCTGCCTATCCCCTCTGCTCCTGGTCCCTACTCATGCCAGGGGTTAGTCTGTGCCATGAACCCCCCTTGCACCTGGAGAATGTCATGAAGTTTCTGTTAGGCCAAGCCTCAGGAGCATAAAGGTCTTTCCAGCAAGACACTCTTCCATCAGCCATGTCAGCAATCCCCCAAAGTTACCGTCGGTTGCGTATTTGCCAAGGGAATCTTTTTGGAAACCAGCAGGTCACTGATGAAACCCCTGGATGACACAGGTCACTGAAATTTCCCTTTACAATGAGTTATTCATTATTCATTTTAATTTTAATTATTTTCAACATATCAGTATTACCATATAATGTAACTAATAGCAGAGGAATGTTATAAAGACGCATGCCAGAATTAAGCATAATCACTTCAAGACTTATTTAAAAAGTAGCTTTGCAAAGCACGACATAGAAAACAAGTAAGAATCGCTGCAGTTCTGTGACTTCCAGCTGATCTAATGCGTATGATATCTACATCTCCTCTAACTTTGATTATTCTCATAGCCAACATCAGTAATAGGAGAAATGGGGGAAAGAGAAAACTGACTTGTGAAAAGCAATTTACACTTCTCAGCTCAGGGAAACAAAATACAGGCTTTTGAAGGCCTAATGAAGTGCTTGAGAAGGGGAGGAATGAGATTTGTCAGTTTAATCCATGCTGTTAAAGCAGGCATCCACAATTCAATTCTGCATTCATTGCTTTTAGATGAGCTCTATATTAAATCTGAGTAAATTTATTCAGAAATTTAGATAAGCTTTTTTTTTCCTCGCTTTTACTGTTGTCAATACAAACATCTAAATATCGCTAATTTGTTAGCTTCAGTAGCGCTCTCATTGAGATAGAACTGTTGCTAGAAAACTAGATTAGTTCAGATTTTTACAAATAAATCAGTCATGCTTTCTGATAGAATAACTACAGTTTGTAGATAGCGTTCCCCTTTTCAGACTCTCCAGTTACACTGAAATGCTACTGGATACCTTCCTTTCCCAGAAAATTAACAAAGATCGATTAAACTAACATAAAATTCTCAAAACATTAAGGAGCATCTTTTGTGTACCTGCTTTTGACAAAAGCAACTTAATCTTTAGAGTCCTTCTCTTTCAAGTTTAATGTCTGCTTTTTGTAAAACCATGTAACACTTCCCCTTATAATTTTATTTTCCTTTGTATTATGCTGTTTTCTACAGCTTTACATAAACCTGTCTTCTGACTGCATTTTATGTGAATTCAGTCCATTTTACAGTGGTTTGTAGCAACTAATCTGGGCTATAAATTTCTCTGGGTAAGCATTTCTCTTGACAAATTTTAATGTTTCTGCTAAATTATTTGCTTAAATGCAGCAGTGAATAGATTTGGTATTAAAAGTAGTTTTTAGCTATGCTACTATGCAGGAAATAATTTAGATACATCAGAATATTGATTTTGAACAATCCCTACCACTGGCTTAGTGTCACCTGATGTTCGTTATTCTAAGAATTAATATATGCTGTTATATCTCAGTGTTAATTTGCTCTGTGTCATTAACTGATGTCTCTTTTTGTTTGTGGTGTATATATGTATGTATAGAGACATATCTGCACATGTATAAAAAGACGGAGACACTTAAAAGTTATTTAGAGGGAAGAAAGATGATCATCCTCTTGTGAGAGATAAGCAGACATGAGAAGTAATTTCTTTCCTTTAAAACATATATTTTTTTTTTTAAATTGCATGCCTTATCTCTGTTCTGAATCCATTACTGTGCATCTCTTATAACACAGATCTTTATAACAAAGGTAGGATTCATCTGGTGTCTCTCAGTTGTCAATGGCGGGGAGGTAGGCAAATCCAGAATGCAATTCCTCTCCTACATCTATCTTAGATACTTATCTTAGAAGGGGATATATTAGCCTCTGGAGTTGGCTCTGCATGCAATATTGTTATTTCCTATTTTAAAAGGAGACCAAGATAAGCATGAAGAACTCAATGCTTCCTATATTTTCTCTTTTGCTGGAGCTATAACAATTGCTTCTCTAAACTGCACTTGTTCAAGTGGATTCTATGTTTTAAGTACACAAAGACCATCTCAAAATGACAGGAACTTTGTTTGGAAGAGACAGTACTTGACTACTGTTATTATGTAGCACATTAAAAAAGGAAAACGGTCTCAATTGTACTAGTGTTTAATCCAAATGGTGGTATTCCTCAGGTCTTTTGTTTGCTTGATAGATCAACATTCACAGAAATAACTCACATGTCATGTTGTATTCTACCTGCCTGTTTTACATATTAGCTGAATGTTCAATTTATTAAAACTAGGAATTTGTTTGCAAATAAAATAAGATTGGGAGATGCCAGAACAATTTTTCAACCATTTTCTACTTTTTCTATTTGTTACTGGAAAAGAGTAACAAATGTCAATAATAGCCATTTAACTAGCTTGTGCAATGTAATTTCTGTTATATTGGATCCTGTGTCGCCTCTTCCCTAGAAAATTGTAGTCTTATTTTATTGTTATGTTTTTACTAATTTTTTTCTGGTTTGGACAAGCTCATGCTGGTTATTACCTTTCATGCTGCCTACACTAACTGAACTAGTAAAATTCTTTGCCTCTGTTAGATTCTCTTGCCTTACACAGGATCAACTATAAAAATACATCAATGCTTCAGTGTAGTGTCAAACTAGTCTTTCCTATGTTTACTCATCACAGTAGCTTTTATCCAGATACTTTTTAATTCTAGTGTCTTTGCCATCTCCTCTCTTTGGCAGCAGCTTCACCGGTTCAACATGTTTACTCATCTGTAGTTTTCCGTGGATTAGACAGCCTTCATTTCCTCTCCTAAGTGAAATGGGTGTTGCGGTGCTCTGTTAGATAGTCAGTGTTTCACCACAGCTATGCAGGCATTTTAGTGGTGTGGAAATTATTTCCCATTGGAGGATATATAGCTTTATTCAGGACTTAATACTTACAGTCTGAGTTTCGACTTCAGCTAAGTGAAGTTAATGGCTTGACTCTGTGTTTCACAAGACCTTCCTGTATAGTGCTAATTAATCAAGGTCATGCATTAAAGCTGAAACCTTTTAGATAATAAATAAAAGCAAGGTTTCAACCATTTCTACTTATCAAAGAAAACGTGCCATTTGGGGTTATCCTGACCAGATTTCAGCTTGTATTACATCCTGTTTAATAACCTTCTTACTACATTTCAATTATATAGTCTGCCCTTCTTTAATTCTTCCTCTAAGCTGTGTTTGTTGCTTGGCACACTTGAGCAGCTGCTGTTCCCACCTCCAGGTGGCTTCACTTCAAATGCCTGGAAAAAAATGATTCCATTTAGAAATAGGAAACACCACAGTAACATATAAAAGGTATTTTAAATATCTCCTGGTCCACTTCTTACCTTTCCAAAATTGTTGATATTTTGGAATTACTACATTAGAAGAAGGAGAGAGCATTTTACATGTTAGGAAAATAATTTAATTGCTTTACAGGCTGCCCAGCTACCTAGCAATGAAAGAGTGGCTGAAGGCTTTTGAGAGGATTTGTGGGTGTGATTATACTTAGGAGAGAGGAAGAAAGTAAAGGATCTGCCTCAGAGTGGTGAATCCTGAATTGATGCATCAAACAACCTTTCCAACAAGAGCCCGAGGCAACACATTAGCATCTACAGCAGGTGATGCCAACTAGTCTGAAAAGCTCCGATTAAATGAATGCAGGTGTTGGTGTTAGAAAATCATGTCTCTAAAGAACAGTGTTAGTTACTATCAAGGGATTGTTCTTGCCAAAATAATTTTGGAGGTAATTTAAATAGCAGTGCAGCTCAACTTTTATGACCTTGCTTAGAGTCAACACAAATAGTCATGTGTATGATCTAGTTCTGAACGTGAGTCAGCTATGGAACAGGAATACTCTTAGACTTCTTTTGTTTGGAAAATTTACATGCTTGAGCTGATTCAAGCACAAGCTCACCATATTTGTTAAAGATGTAGCACTAATTTTAAAAACCAGAAGAACTAGAGCATAACTGAGGAGAAACAATTCAAACTATTTTTTTTTGTTTTGAGAAGTTTGACAGTTCTGTGTCCTGTGCGCACAACAAGGAAGAACAGCTCTTTCAAATAAATCAATAAGGGGAAACCTTGGAGTGTATGTAGAGGACACTATTTGTATCCTTTTCAAATATTTTAACATTGTGAATAAGCAATATGAGTTAAAAAACAAACAGCCAAAAACCCACCACAAAAAATCCCCAAAAAACCCCATTCTTGCAAGATCTAAGGAGCTTCTTTTCCATTGGGTTTGGGTGTAATCTACTTGGGCAAGAGAGACAGAAAATCTTTGGCCATTTTTAAAAGGACGTGGCTTTGGGAAGAAGTGACTTCACTTCTGTGTTAGGATGGACATGGTGATTCCGCGTAGGGTGATGCTGTCCAGCGCTCCCAGCCTGTTATGGGTCACGAAGAGGAGAGAAAGAATGAGCTTGTAACTCTGATGCTATCAATTGGGGGTGAGCTGCATGTATCCTCTGCCATTACGTGTGCCCATAATCCTGCGCCATTCATAAGATAAGGGCTAATTGATCTGTTTCTGAAGTCATTGTTATTTCAGAGCATAAATAATGCTGTCATGTTATCATCACTTCACTGAGTATTATGAGACTGCTAACATTGACTTCCCCTCTATTTGGTTAAAGAAAGCTATAAATCCTCCTTGTAAACTGTGTTTTGCGCAGCTGCTTTTACACCATGTTTCTGTGAGCCGTGTCATTGTTGACAGTTTGTGATTATGTTTGACTTTCATTTTTACTCAGTGTTCTATGAACTATGGATTGAATTCACAATTATAAGGTGTGATTACTGATAAGCTCCTAACTATTTGGAGGACTGAAATAAAGCTTTATTTCCTCTGCCTCTCTCCCTTTCCTTAAATTAGTCATGTAGGAGAAGAAAGCCAAAGCAAGATGCTAATTTTCATGTGCAAAAGTTGTCATGTCGTTATGCTGTTGCTAAGAATGCTTTAACTTGTGGAAGGTATATGATACAATATACTTAAGCTGCCTGTGCCCAGTCTGAACTAAATTATTGGTATAATTGGAAATTTCTCAAACTTGATGGACTGTGTAACTGTATTATTTTTTTTCAAATAATTGTATTAATCCTTAAGATTTAAGTTTTCTGGTGTGATAGGTGAAAAATCAACTAAGTGGAGAAATGTTTTTGTGAAGGCATGACTGGCCATCCCAGCCAGGAACAGCACTGGGCCACCAGACTTGAGGAGGGCTTGGTACTCACTAATGCTCAATGTGCTTCTCCTCCCCCATGTCTGATCCCCAGGCAGCATAATGACATTAACTTCCAGCAATACTTTTCCCAACCCCACCAGCTCTTAGCAACTGGGAGATTCCAGGAAGTTTTTGAAAACTGTTTTTTTCTTGGGGGGGGGG
>NW_010227876.1:0-889 GCF_000690775.1 Eurypyga helias | reverse complement strand
TTTTGGTTTTTTTTTAATTTTCAAATCACATTAACATTTTCCAGCATCCCAAAATAAGGCTAAATTCTGTGAATACTTTTTTGTTTGGAATTCAGAAAGTTTCAGCTCTTCAAGGGTTTCTGCTACTTGCCTCTCAGGGTGAGAGTGCTTCTTTGGAAGTCTCTTCCTTAGAAAGAAGGCCAAGCAGCTTCTGTCACCATGGTGTTAAGAGCAAAATAAAAATAATTTACTAGCAATGCTTGAGAACTGTTGCCATCTACTCCTTGATGGACTGCAGATGACAGTAAGTGGCGTGTTAGAGTACATGTTAAATTAGCAGTATTAATTAGCTGTCTGAGCTCTCTGTTTATTGTTTTTCCTGCTGTGAGTCTTTTGTAGACGATCTTGTGGGTCATACAAAATATAATCAAAGCAGTTGACTTTATATATATATACTTATCTCTCGTTTACAATATACTTGTTCAAATATACAACCTGCTCTGGTTAACTCTGCTTGGTTAATCTGGCCCAGAGTGCTGGTGTTTGCTTCAAGTTTTTCGTGCTTCAAGAAAGTCTCATGATTCAATTTAATTTAAAAAGTAGAAAGTATGTGAATTATTATTGACTAGTGCAGGAGTGATTTTTCAAGACTTCAAATGGAGGAGAAACTGGTACTATTTCAAACTTGATCTAAATTCGATGAATATACAGTCTGAGTGGAATGCAGAGATATTTTTGAATTATACACCTATTCAGCTTTTTCTTTAGTAAAAGTCTGTAAATATGTTCCTTATAATTTGTTTTTTTAATGTCTAGTCTGATCCAGGGTAATGATCTTTTCAGTAGGGTCAGGAGAGCAGTTATTAACCTTAGTGAGGTGTTTTGAACTGTATTCATAGAATCATAGAAT
>NW_010227875.1:0-12418 GCF_000690775.1 Eurypyga helias | reverse complement strand
CGACAAACCTCACTGGTTTCAGGGGAAGCACCTTCCCGCCTTGACCGCCTGCTTTAGCTGTTCTGGTGCAGGTTCAACCTTCTGGCTGCTTCACAGCAAAAGCCTTTTTCCATCACGGAGTATGAATGCTGCCTCGACATTTCCACTCCCCACAAAGCACGAGTGGAAAGATGAGCCACATCTATCGCAGCGTGGCGTCTGCTCTGCCGATTGCTTTGCTTCTGCCAAGGCAGACGGGGTACTCGAAGCACTAGGGTTCATCGCCGACAAGCCCGCTGCGTGCAGTGCACCAGGAGAGGTGCGAACACTCCTTTAGGGAGAAAAATGGCTGCGGAACAAATGGTATTATGGGATGCGGTGCGACAAGCGGCAGTTAAAATCTTAGAGAACAGCAATGAGGGCAGAGGGTGGGTAATTTACGAGGCACAATGCAACCTGCAGGATGCAGTTCAGAGGTATTTTTTAAATAAAAGGTTCTGAATTTTTTGTATTTTGTATGGAAATTTTGAATTTAGACAATCCTACAGTGAGAAGGACAGAGTGGCACCAACAAAAATGCCTGCTAAAGGAACGAATTAGGTCACCATGAAGCTTGACCCTGGAGAGAACACACTGCTAAAACATACCAGTAGGAGACTCGCTGTACGAATACCGCCATGGCACACCTGCTGTCGCTGGACACTGGGATTGACAGTCATTTCCATTTCTTTCAACATCCAAAAATTACACGCTGTAACAAGTGCCGTGTTCCAACACCGAGACGACCAAGTTAACACAGCCTCCCCATCTACACGGCTGACTTCTGCTTAACTAAATCCAATGTAACGCTGATCTCCTGCTATACTTAACAAAACAAATGCCCCCTCCCACAAATGTAATAATTGAACAGATGGGACTTCAGTTCTTCCCGGAGAGGGTGGTGAGGCACTGGCACAGGTTGCCCAGAGAAGCTGTGGATGCCCCATCCCTGGAAGTGTTCAAGGCCAGGCTGGATGAGGCTTGGAGCAACCTGGTCTAGTGGAAGGTGTCCCTGCCCATGGCAGGGGGTTGGAACTAGATGGTCTTTAAGGTCCCTTCCAACCCAAACCGTTCTGTGGTTCTGTGATACTGTCACACACACATTCTTTAACTCCCCAAACCAGCTCATAGACTATCACATAACACATAATAAAAGCTTAGGTTTAGCAACAGATGATCCTTGCATAAACAGAAATGTTTACTTTTTAAGTCCTTCAACAGCAGGAAACTCATTTAAACTTAGAACCAGCCAAAAAAATCCTAATGCACGTATAAATCTGCAAGCAGAGTAACTGGCAACGTCTTGTCCCACGCCTTCGGACGTCTGTAGCCATATTTAAGACACCCACCTAAACACACTGAAGTATTTATATTTGTTGCTGTATTTACATAATATACTCTTAAGCTCACTCCATTCGACTTTTTGAGAATCTGAGGAAATAGAAGGTTTTCTTTTAAGACAGATGCAAAAGGTCAGAAATCCACTTCTTGGGTTCTCCTCGGATGCTCCCTGAAGTTTCACGTTACAGCTATTACGGCTCAGGTGCAACTGCTCAGAAGGTGTGAAATGATGCCTTTTTGTCCCAGCTGATTTTGAAACCATGCAGCACTGAAGACCATGCGAAGTTTGATGAGAATCAGCAGAGGAGCATAAGGAAGTACTCAGCTTCAGTGCTGAGAGAAGTAGCTTGGTTTCCTAAAGGAAAGTTATAGAAAGGTGGTTACATAAATTCACAAAAAACCTGTACTTCACCTAACTAAATACTAAAAAAAATACATCTACGCTTACTACTTGAAGTAAAAATTCACCTAAGCCTTAAGGCTGAACCTGTGTTAAAGCTGTGTTGAACCTGTGTTAACCTGTCCCGGTCCCTTCCCTTTCGTGCTACTGAACTTCTCCAGCAAAGATCAAAATACGATGATGCACTGTAGAGTCCCAATATGGAGAAACTGTACTAAATCAGTAAAGTCTAGTGAAGGAAAACAAACAACCAAACAACAACAAACCCAACCAACCAACAAGCCCCTACCTAACCCTCCCAAACTACCTTGCTTATTCAGGATTATATACAAACCTCAGTAGTAATGTGTGAGAGCACAAAACCGTCAGAGAATACAGGATTTTGAAATGTCAGAAAAGATGTCTACGGGCACATGGGAATCAGTAAGAAAATTTAAAATTTATATACCATGAGAAGTATAGTGAAATGTAAGTTAATTTTTACAGTGATATTTTGAAATTTTTCATCTAGAAAAACTCTAATATTAATCAAACACCCATGAAGCTGATAGATGGTTTAGTGGGAAACACACAAAGTTGATTTTCTACATCTTGTTAATATGGAAATATATTCCCTTAAAACATTGAGAAAGCATTCCAGTTCCACTGATAACTGCTGAAAACTGGGAATGGGCAGCGTCGATATCTGCAGTCACACCTGTGTCGCTGTCCCTTCTTGTATTTACCTAGACAACATGACTATCCCCTAATGACTATTTGGCGTATCCCAAAATGGAAACACGGGAAGTTCGTGCCAGACAGTGTTACTGACAAAACTGTATCTTGTCAGTAAAAATTCTTGACTTAGCAGTCTGTTTACCTCCTTTCCTCCTCTTGAAAATGTCACCTGAAGAATTAAGGCTCAATTTACAAAGAATTAACTGTTGCACTTGTATGTATTCAGAACATGCGTATTTTTTTGTTTAATACTAATTACATTCTACTTCTTGTCTGAGAATAAAATGGAAACCAAACAGAAGAGGATCAAAGGAAGGCAGTTTTATTTCTGCAAACAACCCAGAATTTTTGTAATTTCAGATAGCGTAATTTTCTTAATGAAATTTGGTGGATTATTGATGTTAGTGGCAACTTCTCATGCTCCTGTGTACCTGCACAGGAGCCTGTTTCAGCTTTCCAGCCGCAGCCTGCATAACCCCAGAGTAACAGCACATGCCACAGTCCACATGCCGTAATGTGGGATCCTGTCATAGATTAGATACTTGTTCATAGAATCACAGAATGGTTTGGGTTGGAAGGGACCTTAAAGATCATGTAGTTCCAACCCCCTGCCATGGGCAGGGACACCTTCCACTAGACCAGGTTGCTCAAAGCCTCATCCAGCCTGGCCTTGAACACTTCCAGGGATGGGGCATCCACAGCTTCTCTGGGCAACCTGTGCCAGTGCGTCACCACCCTCTCCGGGAAGAATTTCTTCCTGATATCTAATCTAAACCTCCCCCCTTTCAATTTAAACCCGTTACCCCTTGTCCTGTCACTACAGGCCCTTGTAAAAACTCCCCCCCAGCTTCCTTGTAGCCCCTTCAGGTACTGGAAGGTGCTATAAGGTCTCCCCGGAACTTGTTGCTCCAAGTTACTTCCAATAGTAGAAAATTTAAAAATTTTCAATAGTACAAAATTTGAAAATGCAGAGCAGAGCTAGCATTAAAAAGACAGAACAAAGAAGCAGTAGCAGAGTGACTTTTTGTGCTGGTTACACTCTTATGTCATAGAGATAACTGCTTATCACCTCTTCTCACTCTGTCCTCAGACCAGCATTTTCTCTGAGCTATAATAGATTAAATTGTAGTTTATGGTCAAACTTATGGAATGGTTTATCTGATGACATGGGAACACTAATGGCATTGAAAAGCATTGGAGATTCTCTTCTGTTTTTGCTACTGCTTCAGTAATGTCACAGAGAAGGCTTTGTAAATATTTTTGGGTGACCACTTGCATGTCTTTTATGCTTCGTTTACAAGGAACAATGTCCTCAGTTCCTCCCTCAAGAACAAGGAGCAGCCTCACATCACAGTTTGTTCACAAGGCTATTAAACTGATTTTTTCCCCCTGAAATTTAATGTAAAAAGTCCTCAACCTGATAAAAACTGCCTGGTGTACAGACTTACCCCTGTACTCTGCTTCATGTTACCTCTATGTGACCGTTTGAGTGATTACACCTTTCACAGTCAGTCAGTGGTTTAAAAACGTGAAACAGCTGCATCTCTTGTAGAGTTTTCATTTTTATTTCAGCAATAGCTAGGTGTAACCTGCAGAGAAACATAACCCTCCAACTTTTTACAATTCTATTTTTATCTAGCTCTGCATGCCTCAAGCACTCGTTCTCACTCCTTTGTAGTTAGGTTTTTTACCTCTTTATCAGTCTGTAGAGTCATTTGCTGTTCCATTACGCTTTCTCTTTGGCTGGGTGTCAGCGGCCGACGAGTTCTGAAGTGATGAAACTTCTATGCATGTTCTATGTTTGGAGATTTCAAAGGACTTGGCAACGCTGCCATCAAGAGACTTCGCCGAAATCAGTACTTCACTCTGTTCCTGGTTATTATCCAACTCAACAGTGGCTGCATTTTCAGTCTCGGGGCTGCAGGACTTTGCAGATCCTCCAGCCAGTCCTGAGCATGATTCACAGAGAGAAATGCTGTCACAACAAGCCGAGTTTGGCATAAGAGGCCAAGCATCTGAAATGTCTCCACAGGCAGAGTGTGAAAGAGAACCGAGGAAGGTAGGAATCATTTCTCCAACAGAATCGGGAGCCCTGCAAAAGGATAACAGACACATGGTTTCAAAGGCATTCCAGAAAAATATTACCAGTATTGTGATTACTGTCGTTAGTAATTACAGGTATTTCAAGAATGTTTAACAGGATTATATTAATACTGTACAAATACCTGTACAAACAAATTGTTTTGAAAAGGAATGCATTTTATTCCCTGTCTGGAAATGAAGAAAGCTCTAGAGAGCGCTACAAAAGAGCATGCCTAGAGCCCTTCACAATGTGGATTCAGGGTTCCAGAAAACATGAACTATAGCTGGGGTTCTCTATAGTCTAAAGAACAGAAATAGGATAAAAAACGCTACAGTAGTGGTCAGATACAAGGGCTGTTGGTAAGAGTAAGGCATTTCTTTTTTCTTACTGCATGGGGGGCGGGGTGTGTGTTAAGACGAGGTAACAGGCTTAAACTGCAGCATGAAAGATGTTTGGGAAGACTATGCAATCTCCAACACAAGGGTTTTTTGGGAAAAAAAATAGACAAATATCTAACAGAAGTCAAAGAAGTAAATGGGTTCAGAATGGGAGAAGGGAATAGACAACCAGGCTGCTCAAAACGCCCGTCTCTGCGATTTCACACCGAACATGCATTCACTTGAGATTTTTCAGTTTGTTCTGTCCAGGCTTCAAACTGCAAACAGTTTTTCTCCCGCTCTCTTTCATGGCAAAAGGACATAATATCAAAGAAGAGCAAGGATTTTTAATTTTCACATGGATTATTTTTAAGAAAATTGGAAGAAAGTGGAAATAGAGACTAACAGAGTATTATCTATCTCAAGTGTATTTGAAGTGCATGATGGCACCGACATGCCAGAGTGCCCTACACATGCCTATCTCTGTTCAAAGCCCAGAAACATTTTTTACTGTAGCATACCAAAGTGAGCATTAACAAAACCAAAAAGATACACTAATACATTTTGTTTCCATACACTGTCTACAGATCTATAAAACTGTCAAGGCTATATTAAGCCTGCTATACAGCAATAACCTGTGTAACAAAAATCACCCAACAGTAACATTGTCCATAACAGATTTTAAGTAGTCTTACTCATTTCCAAAACACGGTGCTTTAATACCTTTGATGTACACACAAGGCCTTTTCAGAGATGAGGCCAAAAGTCAGGAGATTGCACCACAATTGAAGGAAATACGTTATTTTGGCAAAGGAAATTGGCGCAAACTCCGTTTCTTCTGGAAGGAACCGCGGGATCTTTGATGTCCACGTAGCATGGATATAACATTTATTTTTAAAGCCTTAACCCAAAAGTCCCTCACAAAGTACACAACTCTCAGTTTGTCAGTCCTGGTGGTTTACAAGGATGACTCAAGCTTGCTGGTATTTAAACTAGTTGTTATAGAAAACTGAGGTATTTTGTATCTTGTAGCTGGGTCACTAAGTCGCCTTGCATAAACAATACCTATGAAGAAACTGCCTCTACAGTTTTAGTTACATTTGGCCGTAAGAAGAAAACAGCTGGAGACTAAATTAAACCTTATATGGAAAAAAAATCTAGCTAAAGAAATAAATACATCCTGTGTAAAAATCTGGAACCAGGAAACCCTGAATGACACCATAAATTTTATATATTTAGCTCAGGGCACTGCTGTAGAAGTAACTATTCTACTACTGTATTTATATTCGGCTGATGAGGAGAAAATAATGGTTACAATCTAGTAGAAATTCAGAAATGCTAGATATTTAAAATTTCACAGTCATTAAGCATTTCCCAAAAAAAGTCTTTGTGACACTCCCAAACTGTACCTTAATCCCCCCAGACTCACAGGTTTATAGAGCACCTAGCTAACCCATAGCAGAAGAGGGGGTCAATAAAGCCTCTAAGGTACCACAGGGCACGAGGAAGACTATCTGCTTGTGAGAGAAGTCAGTCACTTCAGAGAAACTGATGTATCAAGTCATAGAATCACAGAATGGTTTGGGTTGGAAGCGACTTCAAAGACCATCCAGTTCCAACCCCCTGCCATGGGCAGGGACACCTTCCACTAGACCAGGTTGCTCAAAGCCTCATCCAGCCTGGCCTTGAACACTTCCAGGGATGGGGCATCCACAGCTTCTCTGGGCAAACTGTTCCAGTGCCTCACTACCCTCTCTGTGAAGAACTTCTTCCTGATATCTAATCTAAACCTCCCCACTTTCAATTTAAACCCATTACCCCTTGTCCTGTCACTACAGGCCCTTGTAAAAAGTCCCCCCCAGCTTCCTTGTAGCCCCTTCAGGTACTGGAAGGTGCTATAAGGTTTTCCCAGAGCCTTCTCTTCTCCAGGCTGAACAAGCCCAACTCTCTCAGCCTTTCATCATAGGACAGGATATGGCCACAGTTCATCAAAATCACTCATTCCACTCCAAACAGCTATCTTATCTGTATAAATATTAATTTGCCTGCATAAGAAATATTTCATGTTTAAAATACATTTACAAAGCTAAGTTACCTTTCATTAAGCGTAGTTTGTGAGTGGAAAGGACAACTGTGACTGCTGTGCTCCATGCTACAGGTTTCATCACAGCACAGTGATGGAATCAAGTGAACTGGTCCTAAGGAATGAAAAAATAATTTAATAATGTTAAAAGTGTTAAAAGCTCGTATAAACTTAGTCTCTGTATGATTTCAAACTTACAGAGTATTAGTTTTCCAGTTACATTATAACATATGGATTGAGGAAAGGAATTTCTTATTGCAGAAATGGGTTAATGTATTACTTTAAAAAACAAATTACTCATAAAAGCCAAGCCGTTCCTCCAGGAGTAATATAGATGCCAGTCATTAATATCTACTTTTTAAATTAATTTGCTTCTCAATTAGATAGGCGTGAGGAAGTACCACGTTCTGAGTTAACTTATTTGGATGATATTTAAGCCTGTGCTCTTATGTTAAATTATGTATTTGTTAATGTCATAAATGCATCTGTTCTGATACAAGTTAAAAAAAATCTCAATTATTTTAATTTTTCAGGTCGTGATATGTCCCTTAGTGCTCATATCACATTCTTAAGATACTGTGGGGTAAACCCTTCACACTAACGTGCCTCAAAGCCAGATGCAGTGATATTTTTGTCAGAAAGCAATGAGATAAGAAAAAAAAAAGAGCTTTAAATGTCTAAGTGAAAGGTCATTGGAATGAAAACAGCAAAAAATATCGTAACCAAATAGCTACTTAGAAATTCTCCCTACTTATTGAGAAATCAGCCTAGGACAAAGGGTGGTTTAACTTCAACAACTCTGTAGTTGAAGTTAAATGTCACAACCCAAGTGTTAGATGTCACCTTCTCGTAGACCTAACGTACCGCACGTCTGGGATGTGCCTCTCTGGCACTGGCAACACGTTCTGTGGTCATACTCATTCAGCCGAGGTCGGTCAAAACAGGACAACTCAGAGCCATTGCAGTGCATGTCCTGTGATCTCAGAGACCCTTTGGACAAAATGCATAAGAACAGATATTAGTAAATGATGCCCTCTTTCCTGTTCAGAGCCTCCCATCTTCATAAAATGCTTCGATGTCACACGATACACTATTTCCATACATTTTTCAACTGAAAGATCTAAGATGATCGTGCGGTTTCACGTAACACAAACCACAGATTCTGCAACAAACCCTAAAACAGCTGGTTCAACTACAGCTTTTTCTAAGAAGACATCTGCTCTTATTTTGATGATCTGAGAGTGTATCTTATTCACTGTTACATTTTCTTAGTGTTTAATGATTCCCAGTGATTCCCATCTGAAATTTTCCATACTCAGCTTTCAGCCACTGGGATTCTGTTTATGTTATCTTGAAGAGCTTTATATTAACAGAATTCCTTTAATCTGTATAATTGTAGGCTAAGGCAAACGAGTTACTGAACTTCACTAACTGAAGCCTGAATTCAGATTCTCAAAGCTTACGTTGTAAAGCATCTCCTAGCTTAGAAACAATTCTTACAACGCCTCTCAATCATTTCATTTTTGCTTGTGCTGTAAACTGTGGTAACATCAATCCTTCCTAGATGTTATTCTTGTTTGACATCCAGGCTTCACTACATGCTACAAATATATTTTAATAAAGGTTTTCGGAAATGATAAATGGAAACTAGAGTGCTTTTGGCTTTTTCTTTATTTAAACTAAGGGGCAGAAAAATGTGTTTTATAAAAAAATTCATTACATTCATGAACTGTTATGGATTTTTTTTTTCTTTAATTTACAAATCTAAGTGGCTTAGGCATTTCATTCATCTTGAATGTGCCCATAAACCCAAAACAGCTAATGACAATTCTGTTATCTACATGGGCCACATTCATTATCCTGATGAGCTAATCTGAGTTTCACAATAGCATGTGATGCACAGATCCTCCAAGCTGGTATTTCCACACCGGCACTGAACTCTGTAATGACGCCCCAGCTCGGTTCCTATGATCCAAATGTATCTGTGCAGCACCTAACAGAGTATGACACGGAATTAATGCAACTGGACTATTTCTGGACATCTGCACAGCATCTTTTCGGTAGAAGCTGGAACATCCACAATGAACTGGCAAACTTGTACGGAGTCTTGGGCTTCTTCATCTCAACGCTAAACTTGCTTGAATGCTGTAGGTATTTCATATATTTACCTACAGAGAGATCTGCTAACCTAGGACTGGTATTTAAATATTACAAAGAAACAGAATAATTGGCAACTCACAGCTTGGTTTCTTCTCCATAAACTGCCTCTTACAGTAGATAACACAAAGGATAAGAAGAGCTAGGAGCACTGTCGCAAGTGCACTGCATATAACAGCTGCTAGAGCAGTGTCTCGAGGACTGGAAGCAGTCGAAGGGATCTTTACAAGATTTACTTTGGTGGTACCTGAAATATAATTAAAAAATAATTAAGGGTAACTGTAAACATTTCAGGAATACAGTCATGTAAATCGAAGTCTGCAGAACAGAAGAGGTTTGTGACACAGAAAAAAAAAGGATGTTCCATCTGCTGACAAATAAACATTAGTTGTGCGTATAGATATGACTATCAGCAACCATGTTAGGAAAAAGATCTTCAAAAAAACATATTGCAAAATGAGTGACAGTCAGTGGAGATGCACACAGACACGCAGGCACGTGAATGGATCAGATCTTCGCCATGAAAACCAAGACCCCTCAGTTTTTCACGCCAGCTGACTTGGGTCTGGAGCCCACTCGCTGGTGGCGGGCGCGGAGAGCCGCCCATCAGAGGGAGCCCCACCGACACGAGCGGCCCTTAACCCCGAAACCACCCGAGAACCGAGGCACCCCCAGCACTTCAAACAGTGTCAAAGGTATCACTCTGCTTGCTGGGGAATGTCAGGACACCACCGTCTTTTCGAGAATCAAACCTAGGGTTTCACTGCGCTAGCCCTTTTGATTCGGTGACAGTTTTTAATTACAGATAATGTCTCTAGTAAAAATTCAACAGCTTGACTTTATATGCGTATTAGCGAAGACTTAAGCAATGTTTCTAGCTCTGACAAACATTGTTACTTTGAGGTCAAACATGAGAAAGATTTTAAAAGTATCAAAACTTTACCACAACTATTGAAAATAAATTACAAATGATCGTTTAAAATTATTTTTTAAGAACCTATGAATTTTGAGACCTCATCTACTTCAATATCCTCTGAAGTCCGCACCAATACTATTTTATGAGGGAATGGAACAAAACATCAAGTATTTCTCTGACAGCAAATTTTTAAAAATCCACAAACCGTATCTTATTAACTTATCAAAATAAGTTAAATGTGCCTATTCACCCCAGAAAATCTTTGGTTAAAACCTAAAGACTATAATTTCCTAAGAAATGGTTCATGTAGTCATAAGTTTAAGCTGGGAGATGCCTGCCAGAGTATATTAAAATCACTAACCAAATTGTATATACATAAAATTGGTTGATAACTGCAATTTAATAATAGAAGACAACTAACTTGCTTGCTTAGTGCAATCAGTGGAACTGTATTACTCAGAAGCTATGGTATTTCGCTACACACACCAAACATGGGCACCAAAGCATTTACAATACCATATTGCTCTGTTACAATAGCCAGATTGCCAAAAAGCTAGTTATTTTGAAAATCAACTTTGTTCCACCCAATTCTAAGTCTTCAGACCACTTAACACCAAAGAGAATATTAAATTCTAGGAAATAAACTATCCAAAGTTAAAAAAAAAAAGACACCAAACATATTCAATAAAAGGTTTCTGTGGATTATAGTATGTAGTTGCTGCTAAGTGGGGGAATATAAATAAATGGAGACATCAGATCACAGCTATTATTCAGACGAAAGAATGCTTAGTTGCTGATTTCCTGATTTCAGTGCAAAGAGAAACAAGTGTTACAGCATTGACATCTAGAATCACAGAATGGTTTGGGCTGGAAGGGACCTTAAAGATCATCTAGTTCCACCCCCCCTGCCATGGGCAGGGACCCCTTCCACTAGATCAGGTTGCTCAAAGCCTCATCCAGCCTGGCCTTGAACACTTCCAGGGATGGGGCATCCACAGCTTCTCTGGGCAACCTGTCCCAGGGCCTCATCACCCTCTCTGGGAAGAATTTCCTCCTGATATCTAATCTAAACCTCCCCACTTTCAATTTAAACCTGTTCCCCCTTGTCCTGTCACTACAGGCCCTTGTAAAAAGGCCCCCCCAGCTTCCTTGTAGCCCCTTCAGGTAATACTCTGCTCGAGTATTCCTATTTACCTTTACTTTGTGCTGCTATGTTCCACTGTCACATCAGAACTGTGAAGGGCAAATTTGTAGCAGATCTTTTTTCTATCCTTTTAACTTGCCAAACTGGACAAGTGGAGCTACTGGACAGAGTCTAACAAAGGACCTCAAAACCAATCGAGAAACTGCAGCCTCTCTCCTGTGGGGAAAGGCTGAGAGAGCTGGGACTGCTCAGCCTAGAGAAGGCTCTGGGGAATCTCATCAATGTGGACAAATCCTTGAAGGAAGGGTGCAAAGAAGACAGAGCCAGGCGTTTTTTAGTGGACCACAGGCAATGGGCACAAACTGAAACAGATGATGCCTCTGAATATCAAGAAACACTTTTAACCGTGAGGGTGACTCAGCACTGGCCCAGATTGACCAATGGTTGTGGAGTCTCCCTCCTTGGAGATGCTTAGAAGCCATATGGACATGGTCCTGGGCAACCAGATCTAGAAGACCCTGCTTGAGCAGACAGGTTGGACCAAATGAACTCCATAGGTCCCTTCCAACTCAACCATTCTGTGATTCTGAGCTACTGAAATACAGCAGACCTCAAAACTCGTCAATAAAGAGGCTGAAGTCTCCTACAATTCTCCTACAAAGTAGAAACACATTTTGAAACTCTGTCCTTCTTCTGAAATGTTATCATTTTCATTACCACAGTAGACAGTCTATCTATTATTTGTGTTCCAGATAACAGAATAAAATTCCAGTTAGAATCATAGAATTGTTTAGGTTGGTAAAGACCTTTAAGTTCATCAGGTCCAACTGTTAGGGTCTCAGGTAGTTTTCCTCTTGAATAATTATTACCTGTTCATCTCTTTACGTTCTTCCATAATTTTTACTACTCACAGACCTAAGTTCTACAACCTCGTTTCCAGATCTTCATTGTTATTTAAAAGAAAAAGCAACCAGTGTCATAATCTTTTTGTCCTAACTTAAAAGCTCTTGGCAGGAGCATTGCATTCTTCCACAGAGAAAACTTTTCACTCAGTTTCTAGGACTCCTGCAGCTGTAGTTTTAAGTTTATAGTTGTAACAGATTGCAGAAATTTCTGCATGGTATGTAAAGTTCCAGGCTATAATTCTGTGAGAAGCAGTAACATTATATATATATATATATA
>NW_010227874.1:0-931 GCF_000690775.1 Eurypyga helias | reverse complement strand
ATTATTTGGATGGTTCCTCATTCTCTCCTCTTCCAGCGTAGGACTTCTCGGCCACCCCCGCCCCGACCCTCACCCTGTCCCCACCCGTCCAGCCGAGGACTCGCGATTCGGCACGACTAGTTCATGGTATCCATGTTGTCAGTGTATTTGGTGTAGACTTTTTGTTTGTTTTATTTCGCGTCGGATTGGTAGAGACTCGATCTTGTCTGGGAGAGGAAAGGAGAGAGAAAAAAAGGAGAGGAAAAAAAAAACCCCAACCCTAACACACAAAACCAAACGCAGCTCAAAAGAGAAGACAAGGACTCCCTCGGTGGATTGTAAGGAGGATTATTTTTGACGTCTGTTTGAGTCCTTGGTCTTCAACCTCGTTGCAAACTGAGTGTGCCTTGTATGGTGCTGAATATAAGGAAGCCTCTTTCAGATTCCCCCCTGCTCTTGTTGCCCATGTTATTCCTGTATTCCATGATCCCTGGCAAAGGATAAATATGTCACGAAAGGGTGAGACTTATATCGAAACTCCAGACTTCTTCTTTTCCTTTTTTCCTGAGATCTTTCCGCGTTCGGGGAGGGAGGAGTTACGGATTTTTCGCACTTTCCAGTTGTATTAAAGTTGTTATTTTTATATTCAATGTGAATAAGTCTAGTCAGGCTTTTTAAGAAATCGATGTAACGGGAAATTTTAATACCATCGGTGCCTTTTACAGCTCTTCTGCAGACCTTCAGGGGCGGGGATTTCTCATCTGCTCAGCAATGTAATTACAGTCTCTTTCTTTCAAGGTAACTCATTGCGCTTTTTTTCCTTTTTTTTTTTTTTTCCCCCCTCCCTTTCTCTTTTAATGGCACTGTGCACTCAACTAGATTATTTACTTCAAATGAATTGTGAATGTTTGTAAGCTACCCGCTGTACTTTTTTTTTTATTATTATTATTAT
>NW_010227873.1:0-349 GCF_000690775.1 Eurypyga helias | reverse complement strand
AGCGGCCTCGGGAAGCAGAGCTGTAAGAACAGATTCCCTGGCAGGCGTCGGGCACCGGAGGGTTCGTGACCGGTTCATGCTCCGGGCTGGGCTGGACACGAGATCAGAGCGGGAGGGGCGCGAGCCCACCACATGCTGCCAACAGCCCTTGGCCCAGTGTAGGGCCACGGCGACGTGTCCGTCACCGCGCTGGTGGCAGGGGAGTGGGTCCCACCGCAGGAGACACGGGGGGCTCTGCAGAGGTGCAGGCGATGCTCCCCCCGCGCTCCCCAGTCCAGGCTGGACGAGGCACGGAGCGACAGGGCGGCAGGAGGACGACCCCGGTTGGTCCCCACGGCTGGGGGGGCCC
>NW_010227872.1:35838-53896 GCF_000690775.1 Eurypyga helias | reverse complement strand
TTTCCCGCAGCCTGAGGAAGGGGTTTCATCGGCCTTCCCTCAGGGGCACGGTGCGAGGGGGACCCTCTCCTGGGCTGTCCCCCAGCCCCACAGGTGGAGTAGCGTGGCCAAGCCTCTCCTCTGAGAGGAGGGATGGGATCCTGAGGTACCCCGGGGTGCCTGGGGGGGGATTCCCCTCCCAGGGCGTGTGGAGCCCGCCTGGAGCAGCTGAAGGACTTGGAGGGAGCTGTGGGGTGGAAGGGTTGACCCTCTGCCGTTTAGCCCAGGGGGATGGGTTAGTGTGCAGGGCCCTTCTGGGCCAGGGAGATTTTCCCTCTGGGGAGATGGATGAGGGGGTGCAGTTTCCCTCCAGCCCCTGGGGATCAATTCTTTAGGGCCGTGGTCATCCCACAGTTATCCCTGCCTCTGGCGCCTTGTGCGTGGACATGCTCTGTCCGTGGAGGTGTAAAGGCAGTGGGAGTAGGGTGTTATGTGTACCCAGTCCAGTGATTGCTGTGTTCATCACGATGTGTCTGTCATTGCGTGCAGCCCAAAAGAAGGGGTAGGAGTTGGTGGGCTGCAGCCCACTCCGGTGCATGTGTTCCCACAGGCTTGTAAGATTCATCCACCTCCAGCCAGAGGGTTATGGTCTCGTGTACCCTTGTGGAGTCCTGTCTTTACATGTCTAATAAAGTTTTGTGAGCTTGCTGTCATCCCACACCTGTTTCAAGCTTGGTTACATCAATATTACTCTACAAATGTAACTTCCCTCCCCTCTCACCCCTTACACGCTGTAGCCCATTTGCTGCTGAAGTACATTTGCCACGAAGGCCTTGACCTGTGGCTCTGTGAAGAGTTACGTTTGGTGTTGCTTGTGAATATGTCAGTGTCTTGTGGTGTGAAGTGCACCCTCAGCAATAATGAGGAGCCAACAACTCTTGTCTTTCAGCAGGTCTCTCTAACTTTGCCTACTCTGTGGAGCAGCATGATGGGAAAAACCCCACCAACCCCAAAAAACTGTGTCTTCAAGACACCACGTGGATGTTTTTTAGTAACGTTGGAGGTTATCTCTACTCTTTTCACCGTCAGTCATGCAAGCAGGGTGCTTTCAGGTGGTGGTTGGAGCATTTCTAGTACACTTTGTTGGGTATAAGGTGTATCTTTACGAGCATCTGACGGGTGATGGCTGTTGAGTACCAGCTCGGAGTTAGTGCAGCAAAACCAAGGAAGAAACACTAGCCAAGAAACAGGTTTTTAATTCTCTAAGTTGTTGGGTGCTTAGTTTGGGAGGGATAGAGCTGAGCTTTAGGCTGGGTGTCTGTAACCATCCTGCCTTCTAGGACTGTTATTATTTTTTTGTAATCTGAAAGCAAAGGCTGAAAGGGGTGGGGTCTTGCTTTGGTGGTATAGAGGGGCATCTCAGCTTCTAGCAGAGTCACACCATCTAGGTGTCCAAATTCTGTTGCTGAAACTCGCTACTTGTGCCCTCTTTGCTCAGTTTGGAGGTTTTGATGACGGGCAGGTTTTCATTCGCAGCGATTGAGCGTAGCACAGGTGTTTCATGAAGAGATTTGTTGTTGGGCAGTTCTTGACTTTGGTGTTGAACTGAGAATGAATCGGGTACGGTTTCTGCGGCAGGGTCACATCGAGCATGTCTGGTTGCAAAGGTGGGCAGAATGTGTTTCTCTGTAGAGCTAGCCAGTTGTTCCTGTAAGTGTGAAAACTCTGCTTTTTCTCTTAAATGAGATTTTGGAGCGCTTAATAGCTGATACACCATCAGTTGTTTGGAGGAGATTACGTGTGACTCTTCAATAATGATGTTTCTCAGCAGGGAGCCATTTGCTAGGAAAGAAGTTATTGATTTATCCAAACTTCCAGTTACTTTGTTTTGAATTATGCCCCTCATATTTGATATTTTCAGTCCCTAACATAATGCTAAAATGAGTGATGAGGGATCGGACGACTTATACAGCTGAAGTGAAGTGCGGTAGCCTACGGCTTTTTGAGTTGAATGTTACTTTTGTCAGTGTGTTTTGTTTTTTTTTTTAATATTATTTTATTTGAACAAAATGTTATAGTAGAAGTCATCCTGAAAACGTGATGTTGCAAAGAAGAATAAAAAGTGTCAAGATAGAATCCCATGAAGTCCTTGGTGGGATTAGTGGTTTGTGCCTGTATTTGGGAAAAAAAAAAAAGTGTAGATTTCCTCTTGATATTTTTTTCCTGTTTTCACAGGAGAAATATTAGTATCAAAGAATGACAGCTGCTTCACCAAGTGGATGCATTGTTCGGGAAGTCATTATTTACAGCTGCCAGCCTTATTGAACTCTTCTTGCATTTCATCCCCATTTGTAAGTTGATAATTTATTGCAAAGTCATGGAAAGATTTGCAACTATGGAAATAGTCTTCTAGCCAGTTTAGCAGAGCCAGGACCCGGGAGCTCTATTTAGCTTGCTTCTACCTCTGACTGGTTTTGTGGTCTTGAAAAAGTCAGTAAAGGTTGTTCAGTTCTGGAAAATGAACTGGACAAGCTGATGGAAAAGGGGATCCGTCGTATTAGGTGATAGCTTGAGGAAAACCTTTCAAAAAAGGGGAAAAAAAACCCCAACCCCAAGAACAAACCTGTTGAAGTCTGGGGGTTGTCCTGGGGGATCTTTGGAGATCTCTAGGGAAGGATTCTGCTGGAGAGTCTGGAAAGCTGGGGGCAGAAGAAGGAAGGCGAGGCAGGCTGAAGTCCCCTTCTTTGAGCTGTGTCGTTAGGTGTGCTGAGCTGTGTTGGTAAACAGTAGCTCGTGGGCCACAATGTTCTGTAAGGATGTCTCTGTGGCACTAGTCAAGTGGCACTATCAAGGATGCTGGAAAATACAGGTTCATGGGAAACTTTAAATTCTCTCTGTCTAGAAAGTGGTTTCTTTTTTTGTTTTTTTACTTTGTGGCTTTAACAGACCTTTGATCTTTTACAGCCTTTTAGAAGCGGAAAAACAACTTAGGTTTGATGTTTTGTGTGCCATCAACTGAAATTGGGGCCATCATGAATATAACCAAGGGTGGACTGGTGCTGTTTTCAGCTAATTCCAATTCGTCATGCATGGAACTATCGAAGAGGATTGCTGAGTAAGTAAAATCTCCTGCGGGGCAGCTTCGGATCTTGGTGTTACTGCGATGGGACTAGTTTTGCTGAAGGCTGGTTTTCCTGTTTAAGGAGACTTACGTGGGAAAATTGCCATGGTTTGCGAGAACATCTGGTGTGCTGTGTTGCACAGTGCACTCAGCGGATCGATAACAGAAAAAACCTCGTGCTTAAATTGCTCAGTGGCAGGTTGCGATTTGCTGCAGTATGTTACAGAGAGCACGTGGGAAAATTAACGTTTGGGTGGTGTTAAATAATCACGGCAGAAGGTTTTACCATTTTCTTCTCCCTGTAGCAATTTTTTTTTTTATATGGCAAAGCTGCATCCATCCTGCTCACTGTATGTTTTAGATGGGAACATTTGTTTAGCTTTAAATGCATGAACAGCTTCAGCAGAACTTTTTTGACTTAAGTAAGATCTTACCATGCTGCTATCACGGTATTTGGGTGGGGAACATTGCCAGGAGTGTTGTGTGTGATGGCTTTCCTCCTGAGGCTGACCTACCTGAAGTTAGGTCTAGGTAGGAGGAGAAAGGAGCGTGCAAGGAACTCAAGTTACATGCGGCACGCTCGGTTGTCTCCTTTTTTTAGTGGCGGGGGTCTGTGCAATACTGAAGTGAAATAAGTACAGCAGACATTAGTCTTCCATTATTTATCCAGTAGAGCTCATTAGTATTTCCTATTTACGTTGATGTTTCTGTAGAGCAGAATGATTTAAAGTGCTCTTCTAAGCACTGTGTGCATGTGGCCGCGTTTATATACATATATAGGTGGCAACATGTATAGAGCATGTATTGAACTAGATATTGATAATTAGAAATTGTTGCATGATTTAGTAATCAGGCATTATTGTTTTTCTGCTGCTTGTTCTTCTTAAGCGAGTTCAGTTCAGTCTGCAGTGCAGTTTCTGGAAATTGTGCATGCTTTGAGGCATTTCCACTGTAATTACTGGGTTTATGGTGTGGGATTTACTTGGTTTTCTCCTGTGGAATATAGCATTTTCAGTAACTATTGCATCGTGTGGGCTTTGGATTTCTTTTGCCCTTTGTTTTCCCATATTGACTTCTCTTTTCTCTTTCTGCCCCTACAGACGCTTGGGAGTTGAGATGGGGAAGGTTCAGGTTTATCAAGAACCGAACAGAGGTGAGCATTTGATGGGCCAAACTGGAAGTGTAGCTATGAGTGCATATGTGGCTACCCTTTTCTTAGACTTTGAGTTTTGCTATTGCAAACATTACATATTTCTCTTCTTGGCAGAAACGAGAGTGCAGATTCAGGAGTCTGTGAGAGGAAAGGATGTATTTATCATCCAAACTGTTTCAAAGTGAGTACCTGTTTAAAGACACTATGATAGTGTTTTGACATGGACTGTCCATAGGAATGCTTCTGGCTTACTTTTTCTTCACCTTTTAATGTGTATGTTATAATAAGCTTAGATTAACTGGATAGAGGCTTCTCTTTTTGGGGTTTTTGTTGTTAGTGGTTTTGGGGTTGTCGTGTATGTGCACAAAGAAGACTTCAGTATGAGTTACCCTCTGTCACTTCAGTTTTCAGTGAATATGTCAGATGCTCCCCTGGGTCTCTGCATTCTTTTGCTTATGTTACTCTCTTTAAAGTCTTCCCTTTTCAGCTCCCTGACTCCAGCACATTACCTAGCTCTAAATGTAGGAGGAGCATTTCCTAAGCAATGTGTCCCGTGATTCAGAAAACAACTTTTTCTTAATGTGAAAAGAACTTTACAAATACTAGTTTTTTTTTTTTTTAATGGCAGCAGAAATAGGAGGTCTCTTGGTTGATGACAAGTTCTCATCTAAAAAGATACCCTCTCAATCTTTGCGTTTAGGGCAGAAGATAGATGGTGATTGTTATTGTTCATGCCAACAGCAGGCTAAATATTTAGAGGAATATGTTCTAAACTCTGAAAGTTGGGTCTTTTTTATAGAAAAGCTTATCTACGTGAAAATATATACATATTTTGGTTTGTGCACAATAGAAAGAGATGTTGGAGATAAATTAGGGACTACTTTGTTACAGCAATGTGTTGCATTAATAAAAGCCTGAAGATAGTATAACAAAAACTGCTGAATTGCCCAAAATAGCCAAGTGAAAAAAAAAAAAATAGTAGTATAATTCTAGTAAAGAATTAAAATGCTGGGCCCAGGGCACTTGTGGTCTGAGGTGCACAGCTGGATTCTTCCTGAAGGTCACTGAGTCACTGTACTCCATACTGCCCTGGAGTGGGTGTCAATGTTGTGTTGAACACAGGATTTTTACGCACGACAGACAGAACTAGATGTTTCTCATTCCAGGGATGTGAATACTACGATCATGGAACTCCTGATCATGGTGTATGCTTGTAAAACCTCCTGTGCCAAAAGCATTATTGGAGTGATTCCTTACTTCCCGTACAGCAAACAGTGCAAGATGAGGAAAAGGGGCTCCATTGTCTCTAAATTACTGGCTTCCATGATGTGCAAAGCTGGTAAGGACACAGGTGGTTATGAAATAATCAGGGCAGTGGGGGCTCCTGCTGCCAGCTTTCGGGTTTACAGAGGTCAGCGTACAAGCTGCGACTCTGTTTAAAAATAACTGCCAAATTTTTCCTGGATGTAAACGTGTCAGATGGAGATGATCTTACCTGCCTCACTGTGGCACTACTGAGTCAGTGATGTAGGGTGTTCTGAGGTCCTTTTGGAAAGGACACAGGAGAAATTTCTGACCATGATGCTGGTGTGCTTAGGCGTGACGTAGTTACCACGTACGTACTTTCACTTAGTCGTCTTGTTCTAGTGCAGCTTAGAGATTGTGTTCTGAACAAACCAGTTACACTTACTAGAGAAATGATGAGTGTGTCTGTTCCTTTCCTTTTCTTGATGTGCTTCTCCGTATGTGTCCCTATTTGTTTTTTTAAAGGACTAACTCATCTCATAACCATGGATTTACATCAGAAGGAAATACAGGGTTTCTTCAATATTCCAGTTGATAACTTGAGAGCATCTCCTTTTTTACTACAATACATCCAAGAAGAGGTGAGGAAGGCCTGCTATTACAGTTGCTTTTTAAAATGACTTTTTAAAAATAATTTCTGAAGGCTTCTGACACAAATTCCTGTGAAAAGACTGACTCTTCAGACAGAATTTTAAAAGGGGGAAAGGTCATGTTGGGGCAAGGGGTGTGGTGGGGGACATTTGGTTCTTTTCTTCCCCACAGGCTTAAGTGTTACTTTCATGAAGAGCTGGCGTTTTGTTACCTGTGCAGCGATGCTATTCTGCCTTCTTAGATATATTCCCCTAACTGGTATTAAAAAACCAAAAACGATTTTCTTGCTCTAGACATCCTCTTCCTTTCTTATTTTCAGTTTCCTTTATATTTATAGGATGGACTGCTTGTGTAGGTGTAGTTTGTATCACATTATGAAAACACTTTGGAAATTAAGCTGTAAACTATGGGAGCCTGTCGATTGTACTCTGAAAGTCAGAGCAGATTGCTTCTTGTGTGGAAATCTTCACCTGCTGTTTGCTCAGCATGTCGTGACTTGAGGAGCTTAACTTCTCGTGTTCTGTGCGTCCAGCTCTCCATTGGACTTTTATAAGTCCTTTGAGAAGTGCTGCTGGTGGATTGATAGATACCGATTGTGCAGATGATAATTGTAGGTGTAAGATGCACGTTATGCCTCTGACTAATGATAATTTGTAATAAAGCAAATGCTTTCTTCTTGGTGAGAGAAAAGGTTTAGCTCACGCTTACTTTTCAATCCAAGCTATTTCTTTTTACAGAGAGATGAATGAGTCAATTAAAAAAACCCCAAAAAACCCAAAAAAACCCCAAACCCCAAGCCAAAACCAAACCAAAAACCCCAAACCAACATGACTTTGTTATGGCAGTGTTAAAATCTGTTTGGGGAATCAGTTACCGTTTGCGTCTGTCGTTACCATTTCAACTGTACTAGAGTCAAAGAGGATGCTAGAACAAAACTCCAGGCTCTGGCTGTGCCACAGGCAGTTGTCCTGCTGTGTACCAGGAGAGAAGTATTGCATGTTGAAAGCACTCCATAACTTTAAAAAAAGATGAAAGAAGTGGATAACCAAATATGCAGGCTCAAGGCAAGTTAGGCCTTTATGTGTTACTTGAATGTCTGGATTATGGTCAAGATCGTGTTCCTGGTTTAGTCTTGAAACACGTTTTGATACGCGAGCTCTTAGTGGTTTACAGAGAATTGTTGCAGCTTTGAGTCTGGCACTGCTGTGCGGTCTAACAGATGAACATTTGTAGAGACCCGCTGAAATACCCGTAGAGAGGTCCTAACAGATACTTTTCACTTTTTCATTTCTTCATTCCCCTGCTCGTCCAGGAGGTGACGCTAAAACTAGCATTGACTGAATGTGTCTGATCACATGGGATCTGTATTGGCAAATACCCCCACCAGCCAGGCCGTTTATAGTATCTTTGCTTAAAAGTTCCATCCAGTGCTGCTCAGGAAGAATTCAGTATCAGTCTCAAGGTCTCGGGGGCAGCAGCTCGTTGTATGTCCCGCATTGTGAATGCCGAAGCAGGAGAAACCTTTCGAATGGGAGTTGTGTTGGGGTGTACTGGGCAGTGCGAAGTAGAGTCCAGCTTGATAAGAACAGAGCACACTGAAGTGTTTAACTGCTAGATAAGAGCTTGTAGTTGTTCCTTGTTGGGAATTTACGCATAGGTGTGAAGAGAATGAGGTGGTGTTCTGGGATGAAGACAGTCCAGTCAGTGAAATTAACATGCTATAAAATAACGTGGTGATTTTCCTTTGTTTGCTTCCCAAATGTTCAATGCTTAGTGTCTCCTCTCTTTCCGATGCGTACATGTTAATCTTAGAGTGACGTAGCCCTTGGTTACAAGGAGTTGTTGATGTCTTACTGTCTTTTGGATGACATTTCTGGCTTTCTGACCTCATTTTTAAAGAGCTGAGAACAAATTTGATCACTTGGCAGTGGAAAAATGAGGCAAGGATGTCTGAACGAGATCAAAGCCTTTATTATGTCAAGTGACAGGCCCTGCCTTGTCCATACCTTCCATCATGTTAATCTTTGGCCTGTTGTATAACTAAGTGTTTGTAAAGGATGGAACATGCTGAATTCCCAGTATTACAGGTGGAGTTAGGATTGCAGATCATTAATGTAGCCTGACATGTCTTCAGAAAAGCTCTTGTTTTCAGTTGGTTAGGCCCATGCCCAAATTCAGAACTTAGTTTTTTCTTTCCCGTGCCTGTTACAGGTAGAGTGGTTTTGGAAACAGCTGGTGGAGTTTGTATGTGTGAAGATAAGATTGTAGAAGCACTTGAGGTTTTTTTTCAAACCCAAGCAAGGTATTTCTAAGCTCTGGAACAGGTATTTGACATCTGACAGCAAGGCGATGAACTGCGTGGCAGGGTATCACCCCCCTGGGTTGCTGTTGGAAAGGAGGACTGGAAGTGCACGTGGTGGAATGCTCGAACTTCAGGATGTGTGCTGGTTTCGGTTGGGACAGAGTTAATTTTCTTCACAGTAGCTGGTAGGAGGCTGAGTTTTGGATTTGTGCTGAGAAGAATATTGATAACACTGATGGCTTTTAGTTGTTGCTAAGTCAAATCGCACAAATCCAAACCAGCCTCATGCGAGTTACTGTGAAGGAAGTGAACTCTATCCCAACTAAAACCAGCCCAACAGAGACAGACAGGTCAGCGTGGGGTCAGTGTTTGCAGGGAAGACGGGAACTAGGGTAAGAAACTAGGAAGTGGGGACTAAAATACTGGCTAAATGGGGAGAGGGCATCTGGGATAAAAAGCCAGTCAGAACAGGGCAGGGGCAGCAAACCTGTGGAGACTGACTGGCGTACCCATCAGAGCTCCAGGTGAAACCCAGACCTCTTGGCCGTACCATTTTGCTGCTGTCGCCGCTTGCAGCAGCATCCTCTAGTACCCATCTGTCTGGGACACCGTTTGCAACCCTCTTAGACAGTGACTCCAGGATCAGCACAGGCAGTGTGGAATTTTTTTATCCCTTTGGATGGTCCGTATGGAGAGTCAGTAGGATGTGATGGAGAGGTGTTATTTTTTTTTGATGTACTCTGCAAATCAACCCTAAAAATAGGAAGTAGGTGAAATACTGTGTTTTCTAAAGGCTGCCATGTGCACGCAAAGACAAGTTGATCAGGAAACTTTAATTTTGATGGTTTCCTGTTTCTTTTAACACTGGTTTGTGTAACCTGGATGTTCTTCTAAAGCAGTTACTCTTGTGTAATCTGTAATATAACATGGTGTTTCTGAAAAGTACAGTTTCAAGTTAAAAATCTGAATTTTCTAAATACCTGTTTTTGCTGAGCTGTGAACTCTGATCATGTACTGTGGGTTCTTGAGGTTGCTTTCTTACGTTAGGTAAAGTGTTGGAATTCTTAAAATTCTTCTGGCAAAATAAAGTTCTCTGATTCTTACTGAGTTTAAATTTGTCTAAAGCTATGAAGTAGACATTGCTATCTGTTATTTGCTACAGATACCAGACTACAGGAATGCTGTAATTGTGGCCAAATCACCTGCGTCTGCCAAGAGGTGGGTAAGATCTGCTCTCTTGTGTTAGAGCAGGAAATCTCTACTGTGATTTTGTTCTGGGGGTCAAGCAAAGGACAGAGCCTAATAACGAGGAGATGCAGCCTTCAAATCCCTACCAATTCTCTTTTGTCAGATGTGTAGTTTTAACATCATTGCTAAAATCATAGTAAATCTAAGACTTAAAAAACCCCAAACAAAAGGATGAGGTAAATCAAATACAGTGCTTAGGATAATGAAGGTATTTAATCGTATTGTAATGTAAATGCACACAAATATAAATTTCCTGCTGTAAGTGAAGTAAATGGTTGGAAGTGTAACGCCATTAGTCCAAAATAATTGCTTAACGTGGTTGTAACTTGGAACATGGTTGATCAGACCCCAGGTAGCGATGGCTGACCACCTAGTGTGGTGAAGCAGGGTTTGACGGTTGGAGTGCTTGTGATTGTAGAGTCCTTGTTCTTAATCCATGAATCTTTTTGGTTGACTATTCCTAAACTCTTGGGAATTACACTGGTCTGGACAGGTGCTGTAAAAGTTGGAGGATGCTTTAGGAGATACTGTATTTGCTGTGGTGACAAACTAATCATTTGTTGAAAAGCTACCTAGACTTTTGTGCCAAGGAATCGCGATACTCTTTGTAAGAAAGATTTATGTTCGTTTATGTAGCAAATCAGAAATGCTTTAACTTGTAGAAGTATAGCATCATCTGTGTTTTCCAGCAGTACTTTTTCTGTGACTTATTTTGTTTTGGCCAGTTATTTGACTGTGTCTGTTGCGTAGTGTCATTATGGCCTCTTGGGAGCAGGCAGACACTTTTTGAAGCATTTTCATGCTGGTGCATGCCAGCAGATAGTCCACACACAGCTTCCACTGACATCAGTTGCAGACATAACCGATTGGTGTAGGAGAGGATCCCAGAGCTGTATTGTTTAGCTTCTTCACGTCTATGTGTGAGCATTTCAGAGCAGTATTTGAGGAGGAACGTTGTACTTGGCTAAGGGTGACTGAATGCCTCAGCCTGATCCAGGAAAACACTTCTCAGATGAATCTCTACTTGTGGAATAGAACCTTTGCTTGATGAAGTTCAGTATGTTTCTGTGGTTTCAGCTTACTGGAAAATGAATAATTCCTCTTACTGCTACTTTGACCTTTATTCAGCATAATATTGCATTTTAAAGTAATTATTATGATTTCATTGATAGGATTATGCCTTCTGAGTCATAACTCTTTAGATACATATATTTGGAATCATAACTTACCTGTAGTTAACCCCTTGAAAAAATGTCCTTGCTGGATGATAACCACAGGGGAGAAGATTATTCATGTTTGTTTAACTGAGCATCATGATGGGAGAAAAATGATTCTGTGGACTCTGAGTTGTTTGGGCAGTAAAACAAGGCTTAAGCGCAGAGGAGGCGATTCAGGCCACAGGTCCTAGATGCTAATGTTGGATCAAAGGGACTCGCTCTGGACGTGCCAGGCGCGCTTTGATCAGGAGACTAGATCACTGGCTTAGGCTAGGTACCTGGGTACCATTGCTGGTTTTAGTCAGGACAGTTAATTAAGGACTCTCAGGTGTGCAAGGTAAGGTAGGATGCATCTGTAAATTTTACATTCTGCTTCCAGCATCTGCGTTACAAGCACTGTCTGTGAAATTCCTATTTTCCTGACTTTCTGCTTTCCCCACTCCCCAGCTAACGTGACACTTTACACAGATTCCTAATTTCAGTTGTAGGAATACTGCACAGTGAAGAAACTGTTTGTAAGCTTCTGAAGATCCGGGCTATTTAACTTGGAAGTGTCAGGCAAAATGATCATCTGGATTCTCCCTTCTGTAGGATACCTAAGGTTATGTGTCAGAAGGTCAGGGACATTGTGTTATTTAGAGCACATCTTTCTAAAAATAACCAGGTAAACACCGGTTTTCATGTGGATATTTTTCTCCTGTTAAATGTAGATAATCCAGATATCTAGGCTGTTCATGGTTACTGTGAGATGAGACCTGCATGGGATCTCCGGAACGCCGAAGGCTTAGGAAATGGGGTTTTTTTGACTGTTGGGCAAAACAGAAGGGATTTACCAAAGCTATGTGACGTGCAGCATTTATCCTGTTGCTTCAAGGCCAGTATGGGTACTTCCAAGGTTATTCTGCCTCTTGCAAGCCTGGTGAAAAGATGCTAAAGGGACTAAGTGCCTTTTTCCATGTGTTTTCCTAAAATTTTCAGATCCATTTTTCCTGAAACTTTAGAAATAAAATAGAAATAGATCAGCACTGTATACATTTGAATTATTTTACACTGAATGTATTTCTGTGTTTTTATTTTAACCCTTTCCCTGCAGGGCACAGTCGTTTGCTGAGCGCTTACGGTTGGGAATTGCTGTGATTCATGGGGAAGCTCAAGATGCCGAGTCTGACATGGTGGACGGTCGACACTCACCACCTACAGCCAAAAACGTAGCCGCTATTCATCCCAGTTTGGAGATACCCAGTAAGTAAGTTTGTGTGTGAAAGTGGTGTGGGGGTTTTGGGAGCTGCCACTGGTTTTGTGTGTGGCTGTATAATATCGTGGGCCTTGACAGAGTAACCTTGCTGAGTGTGGATGTGATCTATAGCTGCGTGAGCAAACTTCGTGGCATAAACCTAGCTTGGATCTCAGTAGGGGGATTGAACTGGTGGTGTCTGGAAACCACTCTATTCTCCAAAGTAAAATCAAGAAGTAAGTGAATTAGTTAAGAATTTGGGTGTAAATCAATGTAGTTGATGCTTCAGCTAAGTTTCATAAAACCATTTCTGTATTAAAACCCCGCTGTTTCTTCTCAGTAGTGCTGTGAAGTAGGTGTTGCTTCACTTCTCTCTGTAACAGTGGTGACCCGTGCAACGCCAGCATTTCCACAGTTGAAGTAAATTGTATAAACTTTCTCTTTCTTTCTCCTTTCTACCCCTTTAAAAAAAAAAATCACTGTTAATCAGTGCTGATTCCCAAGGAAAAACCACCCATCACAGTTGTTGGAGATGTGGGAGGAAGAATAGCTATCATCGTGGTAAGTATGATGCCGTAGCTTTTGATAAATGATACCAAATGCGTTGAAGCTGCAGAAATCAAGTAGGCTTTCTGCTGTGCCCACAACCAGACCGGTTGACGGTGGGCTTTGATACTGCGCTTCGTGTCATGAGGCAATACTCTGCACGCCTACTGAAGCTGACTGTGAACTCTGATCCCTGCTGAAGAGCAGCACTGGGACCTTGTTTCTGTGAACAGACCAGATAAATTCCGGTTTAAATGCTTGTCTGAAGGTGAGGAGGTTTAGGTGGTGCTCACACATCACTCGAGGGGAAAATCAGCCCGTTTCTGTTCTGTGAGTTCAAAAATGCCAGTGAGGTAGATACGATGCAGTCTTACGGTCTCTCTGGGCTTGTCATGGAAAAGGGCAATTTTCTGTTTGTTTGATTTTTGAATGAGTATGTCAGTTGTCTTGGCTTTTCCCCTTTCCCTCATGGAGCAATCCCTCGGCCCTTTGGTGTTGCAGTGGCTTTGGACACTGTTTTTCCGCTCTTTCTCGCTTGCTGTCTAGCCCAGGTGTCTGAAGAACATCCATTTAGTGTTGGCTGTAAACTGTTAATTTGAAAAAGATAGAATCGCAGACTGGTTTGGGTTGGGAAGGACCTTTAAAGCTCGCCCAGTGCCACCCCCTGCCATGGGCAGGGACACCTTCCACTAGACCAGGTTGTTCCCAGCCTCATCCAGCCTGGCCTTGGACACTCCCAGGGATGCGGCATCCACAGCTTCTCTGGGCAACCTGTCGCAGTGCCTCACCACCTTCTCCGGGAAGAATTCCTTCCCAATGTCCCATCTCAATCTCTGTCTGTCCATTTAAACCCGTTACCCCTTGTCCTGTCACTCCCTGCCCTTGGAAGAAGCCCCCCCCCAGCTTCCTTGTAGGCCCCCCAGAGTGTCAGTCTGGATGTGCCGTGTGGATCTGTCTGAGGATGGGGTGAATCTTCACTGACTCAATCGTATTTTGACAGGATGACATAATAGATGACGTCGACAGCTTTCTTGCTGCAGCCGAGACCCTCAAGGAGAGGGGGGCTTACAAGATCTTTGTGATGGCCACTCATGGCCTCTTATCTTCAGATGCTCCCAGGCTGATAGAGGAGTCTGCGATTGATGAAGTAAGCGTGGATTCTGACGTTCCAATTTGGAGTTTTTGAAGCCAACAGTTTTCTCCTGGCTTGATTCTTAAAATACATGGGCTTGAAGGATTCAGCTGGGAGGTTTCTGGGTTCGGGCTTTCTCACAGTGGGGTTCTATGCTAGAATATTGGATCTGAAGCAATGGGAAACCAGGGAAGTACTGAGCTGAGGGGCTGCCAGGGTTGGCAGACTTTTCCCCTCGCTGCGGGAGGGCTGTTTTCCTACCTTTGTGGCAGAATGGAAGGGAGGAAGGACAGCTTTAGTATCCATGGCTACGTGGACATTCCCTTGGGCAGTTCCAATAAGGGAGTTGGAAAACCCTAAGGGAGCTGCGTTTTACTGATCACATTGCTTTCTTTCTGTAGGTGGTTGTTACAAACACAATTCCCCACGAAATACAAAAACTCCAGTGCCCTAAAATCAAGACTGTGGATATCAGCATGATCCTCTCGGAAGCCATTCGCAGGATCCATAACGGAGAGTCCATGTCGTACCTGTTCAGAAATATAGGACTGGATGATTAATGCTTTTTCATTCTAAACACACCCCCCCGGGGCCAAACTGGAAGCGAACGGATAATGAGCTGTGAAGCATCGTGCTTACCTTAATATTTCTATTGAGCCACTTTTTGTTTTCTCTTGGTTTAAGTATCAAGGTAGAACAGTTTTTAAGAGCTGGTTTTTTTTCTTTGCAGGGTTTCTTTTTTTTTGGAGGGTGGGATGGGGTGGGGAATATTTTACAAAAAAACCCTGTTCTAGTTGCTTTTAGGTTAGTTGCACTATATACAGGATGGAAACCCTCCCCCCAGAAAACACTTGAGGCAAGAATTTGGCTTTTAAATGAAACATTCCCAAAGTTGCTTGCTACAAGTGCTTCAAAAGATAAAATGAAGTGACTGTATAATATTTGCCCTTTAAAAGGCAAAAAGGTGGTACCGTTGCGCGCGGCTCGGTGGGTTTGTAGGAGTGCTTTCCTCGAAAAGCCTATGAAATACGCACCTGTATTTATTTTCTGCGACGAAGAATAAAGACCTGTTTTGTGTGAGCTTTCTAAACACGGTTCACCTCCGAGTCACTTGTCTCCTAAAGCGTGTCCCCTTCAACACAATTCGCAGGTACTGCGTTACGGGAAGAAATCCAGAGGGGAATTGATTCCTTGAGGCTAACGTGTTACTTTGGAGCAGGAAGAGGAGCCGGGCGTCTTGGCCGTAAGGAGAATGCCTCTGCTGGCGGTGGCAGCGGAACGCCTGCTTTGCCCTTGACGCCCTGTCGCGTTCCGCCGAGCGGGTTCGTGAATCGCAACCTCTCGCCGTCCGGATGCAGGTGCTCTCACGAAGTGTGGTCGGATAGGGGTAATTCCACACTTCCAGTGTGCTGCTTTCCTTACGGGTGTGTGGGCGGGAGCTGAATCTGCGCCTGGATGTCAAGGAACACCAGGGACTTGGGAATATTGTGGAGGGCAGAGGTTCCAGCTGGGAAGATCCCAACCAGCTCATGAATGCTTTTTCAGAGGTTCGTAGCCTGGCCTGAACAATGAGCTAAAAAACAGCCGCACAGCTTGTCCGCGTTTGTTTTCCCAGCCATCCTGCTGCATGCGGGTATGGAATGACCTGCCAGCACACTGAGCTTCTGCTTTGGGGGAGCCGATGTCCCTGACCTGTTGCAGGGGAAGCGGTGGTGGAATCGACAGGCGTTTCGGGGTGGTTTGGTCTCTCGATCAGAACATCCCGCAAAGGAGTAAAACCTGTGGCGTGTCCAAAGCCAGACGTGAACACCCAAGTGTTGCCACCGTTTCTCTCTGCTTGGGACAAACTTCTGAGGGTGTGGAATTGTTTTTAAGGATAAAGAGTTTGGTTTTTTCCTTCCCTTGCCTGTCTTGGCGCAGCACTGGGAATGGCAGGGGCCCAGGCTGTGGCTGGAAGAGCTAAATATCAGCAAAAGACCTTGATCTTGGGCCATTCAAGTCAGAGGGTGACCCTCTTTCAGCAGCCGCACGTTTCTGTTCAGATAACGCTGTTCCTCATTCTGGGGGCTGCTTTTTCATCAGACACTCGGGTTTGAGGTTTGCAGCCCTGTCCGGCGAGGCACGTTCTGCCTCTGAAACGCCGAAACGCGAGGCTGCACCTGGTTGTACTTTAAGGACAGGAGGTTGTTAAGCAGTTTGGCCATGTTAATGCCTACGCTGAGCTGACCTATTAACACTTGTCTGTACTTCAGATGTGTTAAAGCAGGTTAAATTCCAGCTGAGCGGTGAGGAAGAAATTCCGTCCCTCCCGCAGCATGCAGGCCTGCTCCTGGGTCCGTCGGTGGCTGTTGCAGGGAGGACAAACCCCCTGACCTGTCTCGTGGTGGCTGTATTAGTCGCAGTGTATTTATTTTATCCGCCAGACCTTGCGATACGTGGTGTGAAAGTGTGCTGCCGCTTGAAAATGAGCTGCCCAGGCACCCAGTGTGGAAAACTGATCGGTAAATCCTCAAAACCGTTAAATTCAAGCGTTGCTCTCCTCCTGTTCTTTTTGTGTTGGCCTGTGGAGGAACAGCTTCATCTCTTCTGTGAGTGTTTCTGCCCATCGGCCCTCGCTGGCGTCTGGGCTGGCCACCTTGTGCTCGCAAAACTCCCTGCGTTTGGTCGTGGCGTAGTGTGTAGAAACCCCCAACTCGGGCTACTCCAGTGCATTTCCTGTATTGATTGGGACTGAAGAATTTGGGAATGGTCACGGTCGTAAGACTGGATCGCTGGGCCTTTGGCTTTTCGTGGTTGAAAGGGAGCAAAGCACCTGCGGCTTCGCTCGGATGTTTTTCATACCCCTTTCATTACACCCTACAACTGCAGAGCTGCCTGAACTCCACGTGCTTGTCCCAGGAGCAGAAATACCAGCTCCCCAGAAATGCCAGCTATTCCAGGTGGTATTGCTCTGGGATTCTTCAAACGTAAAGAGCGCTTAACCCCTGCTTCATTTGGCAATTCCTACAGTAATTATCTAGGCAGAAGATATGTCAATTCCTTCCAGACTCTTATCTGCAAGAAAAGTGCTGGGTTTTGGTTTACAGTTTGTGGAAGTCAGAGCCCCTGGCAGTTTCTCACCCACAATATCTAGGTTTAAGGCCCCCCCTGAGCTGGGAGCCTGTGCCCTGAGAGTCTGCGTCACAGAAATGCAGTAGTTGCAGGAGCAGCTTGGACTGGACCCTACTGCTGCTTCAAAAATCATGCAGGAGAAGCAGAAAACCCCAAGGAAAGGGGGATTAAGATGCTGCTCGTTTGTAAGACACCAAAATCGAGGTGTTCGCCCGCACCGCACTTCCTCAGGTGGTGGGGAGGGGAGGGCGCCAGCGGCGAGCCAGGCTGCCCACCTGAGCGCCTTCGGATGCGAAGCTCCTGCTGCCGCCTTGTTTAATGATAAATGCCCTCAGGCTGCTAACGAGTTACTGATTTGGTGTCCGAGGCTTTCTGAAGGAGGCCGAGGAGCGATGGAGGGCAATTCCACGGCCGGAGCCTTTACCCCCTCGCAGCAGTTCGGCGTTGCCGACCTCGTCGTGGTGGTGGTTTATTTTGCCTTAAACCTCGCGGTGGGAGTGTGGGTAAGTGTGTTTTCTCCTGTTTCCTTCCTGCCTTTTTTGATATGTCTGTTTTTCAGGGCTGGCTTTTCTGTATGGAATATTTGGAAAGCCTCTATGATTTTCCTGTTGTCGTTTGGGCTTGTAATGTGCTGCCTTGCGCTGGGTTTGCTCTATTCTGTTGTACAAACCCTCTGCCCCTTTCACCTCCTGTGGAAAGACCCCGATAGCCTGAGAACGAGGTGGAATTAACCACGGAACAAACCTCTCCCCTGGCCTCCGGTCTGCTGGGCGTAGGCAGATCTCCGGCTTGTCTATTAAAGGCTGTTGAGACAAATGCCCTGCTTAACAGAAAAGCCCCAGCTCCCCGCAGCTTCAGACAAAGGCTCTCCAAAGCCATTTATTCTGCCTTGCAGAAAAATCATAACCCAAAACAGGCCTTATTAGCCAACCCGTCTGCTCGGGATGGCGGTAAGACGGGTGCATCCTCCGTGTGCTTCCCCCTCTCCGGGTGCCTCCTTTGCTATTCGTGGCTCCAGGTACTCGGGGTGCAGCCACTGTTTCGTGTAATTAAGCTCGAGTTGCAGAGCTCCCATTAATTATCCAGAGTCTCCTGTCTCTTGGCTTCTTGTCTGGGAGA
>NW_010227872.1:25473-35812 GCF_000690775.1 Eurypyga helias | reverse complement strand
AGGGTGCTCTGTGCTGATCTTTTCTCCTCCCAGGCTTCATGCAGGGTGAGCAGGAACACCGTCAGTGGCTATTTCCTTGCTGGCAGAGACATGGCGTGGTGGCCAGTAAGTAGAGACCTCTGTCCCTCTTGTGACACCTGGGCAACGGGGATGTCCTGCACCACTCTTCTTCGTACCCAATTCCCGCTTCTGCGCCCCTGCCTCCTCGACCACCTGCCCGTGCTTTCCTCCACCCTGTACTCCTGCTCCTGCCAGGATTTGTGTCCTTGGAGCTGCGTTTCCCTTCTCATGGCATGAAGGATTCCAGAGCTTGTTGGGCCTCCTCTTAGGCTGCTCTGAACTTGAAGACATGTTTTTGGAGTCATGCATCCGTCTCCAGTGGCCCAGTGTGCTCGTGGTGGCCTCAACAGGTCATGGGTGTCCCAAGTGCCTTTTTTTTTATCCCTCCTCTAATTTCAGTTTGATCTTGACAAACTGGTTGTAGGTCCTTCGCGTGTCTGGCCCTGGCTGCTTGCGCAGGGCCACCTCCGGGCAGGGTGTGTGGCCACCGTGGCGAATGCAGCAATGTGTGGCTGCTCCTAACCCTCCTCAAGACAAGAAAGTCCACCCAGACCCCCCTGGGGACGCCCAGATGAGCGGAACGCGGGAGAGCGCTGGTTGCTGGAGCTCATGCCTACTTGGGTTTGAGGCTGTGAAGGGGTTTTCTTGCGAAATATGCTCACGTCCTTCATCACGCTTGGCTTCAGAAGTGGTGGAGAGCTCTGTGCTCTGCTGCTCCCATTCAGACATTATTTTTGCCACCTCCGCTTACTGAGCTATCCCCTTGGGGCTGCGCACCCCACCTGAGAGCACCCTCAGCATCTCCTCTGTTCCTTCACAGATCGGCGCCTCCCTCTTTGCCAGCAGCGAAGGCTCGGGGCTCTTCATCGGGCTGGCTGGGACCGGTGCTGCCGGGGGAATCGCTGTCACCGGCTTCGAGTGGAACGTAAGAAACGTGTGGCGTTATTAAGGAAATGAGGTTTCTGGAGCCATGGAGCAGCAGGTGGCCTGTTTCACAGCAGCCTCGTGCAACGTCTGGAAAGGCTCGGGAGGAGTCGTGCAGGGGGTAATTAGCACAGCCCTGCTTCTCCAGCTCACGTGTAGTGCACGTACAGTGAGTCTGGAGTCAGCTCAAGCCCATGCGCTTGGGGAAAAGGACAGCAGTGTAGAGCTTCCCAGTCCAGCTGAATAGGTCACCCGTTCCCTGCCACACGCTGCTTCCAAAGTCCTTGGGTTCTGCAGCAAAAATAACGGCGTTTGGCTTGCCTGATGCTCAAGGGGCTTGAATGAACTGCTGTTCAGGGCTAAAGGGTTGTGGGGAGTGGGCTCCTGCTGGCAAGGGTGCTGGGGGGGTCTGCACGGTGGCCTCATGCCCGCCTTCCTGCTGTCTGAAGCCATTTGGGGATGTAAATATGCCTTTGAGGCTGAGCCAGGGCTGGGTCAGGAGTGGTGGGGACATTCCAGCATTGCAGTCCATGTGGAGCTGTAGCAGGATCAGTGTTTGTTCAGTCAGTGTCATGTTCCTCCTTCCCAACAGGCGACCTACGCTCTCCTGGCTCTGGCCTGGGTGTTCGTGCCCGTCTACATCTCATCTGGGGTACGTAGAGCTGCCCTGAGCCTGCTGCGGGTAGAGTTGCCCCAGCCAGGTCCCCTGCTCCCAGGAAGGCTGTCACTGCTGTCCTTTGAGACCCCTCAGCCCTGCTCTGGGAATACAGCTATTCCCTTGCCTTCCCTGGGGCCATCCTTGGAGACAGGGGCCTGGACAGGGCAGCGATCGCTCTCTTTCGCTCTAGCAGATTGTCACGATGCCCGAATATCTCCAGCGAAGGTTTGGAGGGGACAGGATCCGGATGTACCTCTCTGGCCTGTCGCTCCTGCTCTCCATCTTCACCAAAATCTCTGTGAGTAGCTCCCACTCGACTCCATGACAAATCCACGACTGATTTCCAGCAAGCAAAATGTTATTTTGGAACTCAAAACTCATGTAGCCAAGTCAAGGGAGAGCAACTGCTGCAGGATGCTCCAGGAGGGGGCAGGACAGGAACTTGTGGGCAGATGCCATGTGTGTAGGTAGATTCAACAGTGATGCTCGTCTCCAGGTGGTCCTGATGGATGTGTGCCTGGGTATTAGAATTCCCAAACTCATGGTGCACTTGCCCTGTAGCAGAGGTTGTGAACAAAATGTGTTCAGAGACTGGGTTGCATCATAGAATCATGGAATGGTTTGGGTTGGAAGGGACCTTAAAGATCATCTAGTTCCAACCCCCCTGCCATGGGCAGGGACACCTTCCACTAGACCAGGTTGCTCCAAGCCTCATCCAGCCTGGCCTTGAAGACATCCAGGGATGGTGCATCCACAGCTTCTCTGGGCAACCTGTTCCTGTGCCTCACCACCCTCTCTGTGAAGAATTTCTTCCTGATATCTAATCTAAACCTCCCTGTTTGCAATTTGTACCCGTTACCCCTTGTCCTATCACTACAGGCCCTTGTAAAAAGGCCTCTCCCAGCACCCTTGTAGCCCCTTCAGATACTGGAAAGCTGCACTGAGGTCTCCTCGGAGCCTCCTCTTCTCCAGGCTGAACAAGCCCAATTCTTGCAGCTTTTCGCCATAGGAGAGGTCCTCCAGCCCTCTGATCATCTTCGTGGCCTCCTCTGGACTCGCTCCAACTGGTCAATATCCTTCTGATATTGAGGGCTCCACAGTTGGACACAGCACTCCAGGTGAATCCTCTGGGATTTTCTCCATGCTCTGGCAGCGATGCTTTCCATTACCCCCTGAGAGACCTGTCAGAGCTGGGGACTGAACTGGGAATGCATTCGTTGCTTTAGGGCACATGGGTTTTCTGAGGAAAAGTCTTGCTGCACCTCTAAGATGCCCAAGCATGTATGGGAAGTGCCTGATTTTCAAGGACTTTTCCACAGGGATGTTTTCACCCCGTTTTGGCCTCCTTCACAGTTCCCTGTGCGTGGTCCCTGCTCCCGCTGCCCGCTTGGCAGCCATGGGAAGAGTTTATGTGAGGTAAAACAGCTAAAGAGCCTGTGACAGCAGCCCTTAGGGCAAGCAGGAGAGGGCCAGGCACAGACAGCGCCGGGGGGCTGGAGACAGTGAGAGAGATGGAGAGAAACAGCTCAGAATCTGGAGAGGAAAACCTGCTGGAGGGAGCAATCCTGCACCACCGCCTCTGATGGAGCAGGCAGATCTGACCTGGGGTCTGGTGGGATTTCTGCATTTCACCGGTAAAAGAAACACGCTTTTGAGCGTGACTGGTTTAAGAAACGTGCCTTTGCATGTGGCTGGCTGCAAGAAGCGGCTGGCTGTGGGGCAGAAGGGCCAGTGCCGGAGCGTGTTTTCCCACAGCGAGGCGCTCAGCGCCTGCCTCGGCGCTCGCCAGCTCCGTGCTTGGCAAACACCAGCTTGGCTGGATGCAGCATCGCTCCCTGCGCTGGCGTTGCTGCTGCCTCCCCGTTGGCTTTGCAGTCCCGTGAGCGGTGGGGGTTCCTCTGGGTCTCCCTCTGAGGGATGCGGAGGATGGAGCAGCCTGCAAACGGCGCTTGCTGTGCACATCCATCAGCACTTAATGCGAAGGGAGAGGCTGTGCCTGCCTGGGGCAGACCCCAGCGCTGTGTGATGTGACACCTCCCGGCTCCTTCCCGTGAGCTGCTCTTTGACCCTGGGCAAGGCACTGTGCTTTGGGTTTAAAGGGCAGGGTGCAGGAAAGCTTAGAATCACAGACTGGTTTGGGGTGGAAGGGGCGTACAAGAGGGACCTTAAAGATCATCTAGTTCCAACCCCCCTGCCATGGCAGGGACACCTTCCACTAGACCAGGTTGCTCCCAGCCTCATCCAGCTTGGCCTTGGACACTTCCAGGGATGGGGCATCCACAGCTTCTCTGGGCAACCTGTCCCAGTGCCTCCCCACCCTCTCCGTAAAGAATTCCTTCGTGATATCTAATCTAAACCTCCCCACTTTCAATTTAAACCCGTTCCCACTTGTCCTGTCACTACAGGCCCTTGTAAAAAGTCCCCCCCAGCTTCCTTGTAGCCCCTTCAGGTACTGGAAGGCTGCAATAAGGTCTCCCTGGAGCCTTCTCTTCTCCAGGCTGAACAAGCCTTTCATCATAGGAGAGGTGCTCCAGCCCTCGGAGCATCTGATCATCTGACCATCATCAGATGGTAGCCCTTCCAGTGTTCCTCCTGTTCCAGGGCTTTTGGCGTGGCAGAGGCGATGCTGGTGCAGCTGCCACCTGTATTTCCTGCTCCCCACAACCATGTCCCGTCGTGCTGGGGGGCATTCCTCCCATAAAACTGATATTCTTTATTCCCTTATCATTGATGGTGTTGAAAATCCTATGCTCCTGACAAAGAGCTGGGAGGAGCTCTAGGGGGATGCTGGATCATCCGTGTGTGTGGTGTTGGTCCTTGGGATCTGTGTGAATTCATGCTGGTGTTTAAAAGGAAAGGTTGGAAGCTGGGATAGGATTTCTGGTGGAGTAGTTTGTTCTTGCTGGTCTGAATTTGAAGAAAGAACTTACTGGTAGTTTGAGGGCTGGTTGGAATCTCCCGGCTGTCACAGACATCCCCTCTTCTCTTGCCATGCCGTGGGGATGTGCTTGGTCCCTTGGGTTTCCAGTCTCTCCGTGGCTTTGCCCAGAAGGAATGGACATCCTACAAGCCCATCCTTAGCCTGGGAGACCGTTGTGGTGTCACCCCTTGCCTCACACCTGATGAACCTGTCGATGACCTCTGCGCAGCGCCTGCACCCATGGGAACCTCTGCGGTTCTCCTGGCCTTCCACAGCACAGCCTTGTGTTTGGAGGCTGGTGGACACTCCCAAATTCCTCTTCCTGTGCCTTTTCTCAGCCAGCGCTGTAGTTTCTTTGCTCCGCTGAGTTTTCTCTGATCTCTGAGTCATGCAGGATGCAACAGAAGAGGAATCAGCCTCATAAGGGGATTATCTCGGCATCTGACTCCCTGCATGGCGGATCTCTCAAACAGCCCTTGTTTGCAGCAGTGGGTTGGGGTCAATGTCTGGGGACAAGCGGGATGTTGCCGAACTGGCCCCATGTCCCGTCCCCGGTGGTGACTGCAGCAGGGAGTGTGGGAGGAGAGTGCCAAACTCAGGGAAAGTAGGGAGCGCTGTCGCCCGGTGGGGGTTTCCTTTGGTCCTCACTGCTTCAAAGACTGGAACTAGCTGGACTTTTCCTACCTCCTCTCCCAGCAGACACCGTTTTATGGATGGATCACCACTCCACGTTCTCCCGAGCTGAGACACGGCATCACTGCTGCTCCCTTGGCTCGTCTTTTGTGGTGGGGGGAGCGACAGTCTTTCCTTTCCTGGAATTTACCCTTTGGTGGACCCCAACCCTCCGTGTGTTGTAGCAGGCTGCCGCAGGGCAACCCAAAATCCTGCTGAGAGATGGCATTCCCCCTGGCTAGGAACACGTGAGGGGTTGCCCAGGTGTCCTAGCCTTGCTGCAGAGCCCTGGGAGACTCCTCTGTACCCTGGGTAACTTGTTCTACTGAGGCTTTGGCTTCACCAATTGTTAAATCCAAGCTGTCTAACGCCAGCTTTCATTGGGAAGGTATTAATGATGTTGGGTAAGAACGAGTTTCCAAGTGAGGTCACCGATGGAGGGAGGGATCTTGCTGGATTATGAGGCCTGACTTCAAAGGCTTCTCCTCTCCTTTCACAGTTGAAAGGACTTGTTTCATGAATAGGTCATGCCTGGTTTTAATTAGCTTGTTTTTGTATTTGGGATGCCTTATTAACGACTCAGTCACATGCACTTTTATTTTTTCCCACCCTAGCAGAATTACCAGGAAGGGGAGGTGGAGATACCTCTGCTTCCTCATAGCAAAGGCTTAGGCTCATTTGCAGACGACTGCAAAAATGATTAAGTCTTGAGAAAGCCAGGAGAAGCAGTTATGAAATATCTTGTCCAGGGCTGAGCCTTCGCAGCAGGGCTCTGGGGAAGGGTGGCTGGAGAAGCGGGCAGGCACGCCCGGGCATGGCTTTCTGGCAGATGCTGAGATGCCAAGTGATGGATCCCTCCAAAGGACACTGGGAGTTCCAGAAGACACCAGGGATGCTTGGCAGGCACCGTGCTGGGGAGGCTCAAAAGATTTGGGGTTCTCACTTCAGGTTGTGTTGGGAGGAGGTGGCTTTGAGGGCCTTTGGTTGGGGCTTTTCTGACTCGTATTTGAAGCTTGCGCTGCATGAGTGGCTTAGTTGTCCTCTCGTAGGGCTGCTTGGTGGTCCCTGCGGTATCCAGCTAGGGTTAGATTGCATTTGTGAGGAAGAGGGGCCACTGGTGGAGGTTTTGGCATGGAACAGAGCTGGTTCCTCTTCAGCAAGACATTCCAGGGCTGAAGTGCCTCTTGCTGCTGGCGAGGGCTCTCCCAGAGACATGCCCAAGCCCAAGTGCAGCTGAGGACACATAGTCCCTCCCTTGGGAATGCTTGGCGTGACTGTGGTGTAAAACCTGGTCCAGATGTCGTGGAACAGTCCCTGAATTAGGATCCTCCAAGATGATGATGTAACTGCTCTTCTGGTTGGTTTGATTGTGATTTAATCAATGTGATGCCTAACGGTGTGGGCTCATCTGCTGGGGAATGGGCTTTCCTGTTGTGCTGAAGCTGGATGTGTGCTCGCCTACGGGGTTTTGTGGCTGAGGGAGCCCTGCTAGGTGGCACGTACCTTGGTTCTTCCAGCCTGTGGTTCTGCGTGGCCCCTCTCTGTTGCCTGATGACAGTCCTCAGCTCCCGCTGTTGAGCTTGCTGGAGCGGCGCTGGGAGGAGGAAGGGCAGAGCTGGGGGAAGGAGGTGCGATATGGGAAATAACACCAGTCCTCCACGTTACTAATGCCAAACGACTGCTCCCGCATGACCGGGCAAGACAGCCCCGCTCTTTGGGGGATGGTTTCTGGGAGGTGTGTGAAGAAAGATGTCAAATCAGAGCTGATGTGTTGGCTGTGGGAAGCTGTCATGGCTCCAGGCGAGGGCGTGGAATCGGCTCATCTTGCCTCTTCCTGCCTTTTCTGGCCCTGTTTTCTTCTCCAAACAAGGTTTCTGTGAAGATACCCCAGCCGAGCACTGGGGGTGTCATGGGCACTGGCTGCTGCGCCTGGTCCTTTCCTCCCATGGCATCACTGCTTTTGTTGGAGCCCCAGCTCCCTCTGAGTCTCTGCTTTATGTCTCATTCCCACGATGCCATGACCAGACCTCCCTGTGTGGGTCCAGCCCTTCCATGGGTGAGAATTGGTGGTCACTTTTGGGGTGCTGCTCACCCTGTGAGAGTTTGGAAGCTGAGCAAGCTGCAGCACACGCGCTTTTTTTCACGCTCCGGCGTCCCTGTGGGATGTTACGCGGGTGCAGGAGATGCTGGGGCTGGTGGAGTCGGTCTGTCCTTCTGTGGCCAAGCAGAAATCCCTGAGCTTCTTCCAAGGGTTCTGCAAGGAGAGCTGCAAAGGTCAGGGGATGTGCTGGAGGTTGCACTTGTGCTGGCATGCAGGACCCCCGGGCTGCTGCTCACTCAGGGCCAGAGACAACTTCTGCTCCTTGTGCCTTGGCTTCCCCACCTGTGCAAAACCAGGAGGAGCTATTTTCCCAGAGATTCTCAGCAAAGAGGTGGCTTGTTGTTGGGTCAAGGCTCAGGAATGGCAGTCCTGGGGATCCTGTGCTCCATGCTGGGGCTGCTGCTCGCAGTGGAGTGGGTGCAGATGTTGAAATGCTGCTGCAGCCCCAGGGAGCAGGGCAGCACCTTGCTCTGTCCCACCAGCACCCACCTGAGCCCTGATAAATGTCTCTGGTGACATGGCACAGAGCTGCCCTGTCCATCACTACCAGCAAGCACCTTGCCAAGTCCCTGCACCTGGGAGGAGGTTCTCCTCCTGCTGCCAGCAGCAGTTTTAGGCTCATTGCTGCCCTCCTGACTGGTCTGACAGCCCAAACCGCTGAGCAGCAGCTGGGGAGGGGGAAGCTGGTTCTTGGCAGCCTCCTCGCCAGCAGTGTGGGTGCCAGGAGGGCGAATCCTGCCAGGCAGAACGTGAAATACCGGCTGCAGCTGCCCCCGTGCATCGGGCCGGCGGGGTATAGAAACAGCATGGATGTGTTGGGCTTGGGGGTGGCGGCTTGGGCTGCCTCCGAGGAGCACTCAAGGGTGCTGGTGTTTTAGTGGAGCATGCCCCCTTGGTTGGTAGCCCCATCTCCAGGGTGCTGCAGAAAGCATGGTGAGATGCCAGCTGGATGGAGAGCCAGGCATTGCCATCGGTGGAGGGAACTGGGGGTGCTTGGGGCAGCACCAGGGTAGCTCAGGTCAGGGTCTGATCCTGTAAAGGGATGAGTATCTCCAGGGCAGTGGCAGCACTGGTGGCTGGAGGCATCCCACTCCTGACCCTTTGGTCCCACTGCCGGCATCCAGCTGCGCCCAGTTGCTCCAGCAGCTTGCTCTGCTCTGCGGGGGTAGGGGGAAGGTGGCCTGTGACACCCATCTGCAGCGGTGACATGGCCAGCCCCGTGTCCTCCTGGCACATGCGGTGCAATGCCCTTGCTGTACCCATTTCCCTGCTGCTCTTGCAACAGCCCTTGGGTGCTCTCCAGCCAAGTGTCACCCATCCCATTCCATGTGTTTCTTCTTCCACACACAGACGGACCTGTACTCGGGGGCCCTCTTCGTGCAAGTCTGCCTGGGCTGGGACCTTTACCTCTCCACCATCCTGATGCTGGTGGTCACAGGGCTCTACACCATTGCAGGTAGGTTGCTCAGAGTCTGCTGGCCTCAATCTTTCTGCTTTGGTTGAACCATGCCACTCACACTCCTGCTTTTATTTAATTTTAATGGGTTTTGTTGCTTCTGGAAGGTCTCTGGGGGTTTATGGGGTTCATACTCCCTGCCATACCCATCCAGTGTCTGAGCATCCTTCCTGCGCATCAGCTCAGGCAGTGACTCAATGCGTGAGCTCTCCTTTGTCATTACACCTTTTCATTTGTAACAACTCCTCCTCCATCAGGTAATTAAATGCTTTTTGTGTGTGTACCTAATTGTTACAGCAGTAATCAGGGCTTCTCCTATTACAGGACCATTACTGTGGAATCTACAATCTCAGAGCCTTTTACCCAACTCATTTCCCTCCCACTTGCCCTCCCTGCACAGCAACTTGCTGCCCTCCCTCTGGAAAGCTTTTGGGAGTATTTCTTGCCCATGCTTCATGTGCTATTTTTGTGCAGGGTCAATCCATATGGTTCCCTTGTGATCTGGAGTCAATGAGGGCTTGGAGCTGGAGTTGGAAACTGTGGGTTCCTGCCTTGCAGTCCTGCACTCGGACTGTGGGACCATGTATCCCTGTCAGCCCTTTCAGTTCTTATTTTGGCTGGGACATTCCCTCCCCTGGCAGTGCCCGTGCAGACACCCAGCAGTAAATTCTCTCTCGCTATCTCATCCCAGCCATTAAAATAGGAAACAGTTTAAGTACATCCGAAACGTGGTGGATTTTGCAAGACTTTGGTTTTAAGCAAATCCCATCTGGGCTTTTTTTTCCTGCCCACGAGGCTCGTTGCAAAGTAAGGCATTTCAGCATGAGCTCAGGCACAGGGTGTGATCCTTGCGTCACCCCGATCCTGAGAACTTCCCTCCAAATCCCAGGCATGGCTGGGGAGGGTGCAGCCCTGAATTCCTGGGATGTGAGTCGGTGACTGGGGTTGAAACTGGTTCAATTTTTGACCCATTTTCTCTCTAGGTCCGCTATTTTTTTAAATGCTTTTGTTCGTGTGCTGAGTAATTGATTTCTGGCTGGGGAAGCAGGTCCTGGGTTTGCAACAGGTGTGGAGAGAGAGCTTGGGCTGGAAAGAGGGAAATGCAGCTGGCTGGGTGGCTGAGGGGGGACCTCACTAAGCATCAGGTGCTGGAAAAATAGAACTGCAGGGTTGGGAGGAGCGCTGAGGGGTGTTCAAAGGGGAGAGCTGGTGTGGTGTTAGGGAGAGGTGGGGTGGATGATGAGATCAGCATCCTCAATGTGGTTGGCTTGCTGGAGCATCCAAAGAGCTGGGGCTGGCTGGCATCCTCCCAGCTGAATAGGGACATGGGCCAGCATCTGTCCCCCCTGCTACCCCTTGGGTGCCCTGCCCTGGGTGAGACCGCAGCCCCGTGAGACTGCAGCCCCCGTGGCTATTGGCTCCCCCCCAGCTCATCTGCGGGCTGCTGTCACCCTTCAGCACCAGACCTGCCCAGGAGCTGTGCCCCCTTCGGCTCCCGCTGCAGCCCCCATCACCGCCGTGGCGGCAGGAGTGCGCAGGGTGAACGGC
>NW_010227872.1:8423-25321 GCF_000690775.1 Eurypyga helias | reverse complement strand
GCCGTGTCGGCAGGATGAGGCTGGTTACAGGCCTGTTGGCACAGGCAGCTTTATTGGGACTTTGCAACTGATCCAAGCTGAGCCTGAAGCTGACAGCATTCCCAACACTGTTCCTTGCTCTCATGCAGGGGGGCTGGCGGCTGTCATCTACACCGACACCCTGCAGACACTCATCATGGTCCTCGGAGCCATCATGCTGGCAGTGAAAGGTAAGAGCTGGGACAGCACAGCTCCTTCCAGGGGACCTTCTCTCCCCACTTGGGTGGTCTCAGAAATAAATAAGAAGACTCCGTCTGAGGATTCAGTGGCCAAGATGCCCAGCAAGGCTTTGGCCAGTACTAATCACCTAAAGGAAGTCTGTGGTCCCCCTGCGTCCCCTCTGCCACTGTGCCTCCCCGACGTGCCATTCCTCTGTGTGATGGTGCCCTGAAGTATTCCTGGTCCTCCCTGTGGGGCTGTCCCCAGCACTGGTGACCTTCCTGTGGTCATCACTGCTCTGCATGTTTGCCTCTGGTCCATGAACTCTGAGAAACCGATGGAGCGTGTGACAGCGAGGCAGCATTCCCAGTTTTGCTCCGGGATGCTTGCAGCAGCGTTGCAGTGGGGTCTTCCGACAGGATCCCTCTGCACGGGGAGGTGCACGGCAGAACCTGGTGCTGGTCCCGCTGCAGGGATTGCTGGGGGATGCAGGGCATGGTGCTGTGCCTTCCTCCTGGTCGGGGTGAGCAGGGTTCATCTCCAGCCCTTTCCAAACACTTGGCACTGTTGTCTCTCCGTGCATTTAGCTGCAGAGCACCCTTGGGGAGCTTTCATCAGCCATGCTCTGCCACCGGGGCTCTTGGCCCTGAGGAGTAGGAGGCAAAAAGTCAGGTCCCAGCTTCAAAGGCAGGTCCTTAACTACAGAGGACGATTTCCAGAGGCACTCAGGAGATGTTTTCCACCATCTCCTGCAGAAGTCTGTTTGGATGGGCAGGTAGGAAAGACTCTGAGCCGCCGCCGCTGCCCAGCAGCTCTGCTTGGAGGTGGGAGCAGCTCCAGACCTGCGGCTGCTCCCCTGTGCAGCAGCAGAGCTTGCTCCTGGGTGAGCCCTGCGTGCAGCAAGCTCTATTTACAGAAACCAAATGAAAGGACAGATACTTCCTGGAGAAGGGACACTAATTACACCAGCAGAAGCCGGGAGCTGCGGCGGGCAGAGGAGCACATTGCCTGCCCAAGCAGAGCCAAGCAGCGGCCGCAGCCTTCGTGTTGGGTGCTTGGATGTTGCTGATCGTTGTCTGAAGCTGTAGCTGGCCGTGGGGCTCCCTGAGGCTTGTGTCTGCTAAGCTGGGCTGGGTGCAGCAAGGCAAAGCCAGAGCAGGAGGGCAGGTAGGCAAGGCCTGGAAAATCCCCTCCTGTGCCTGCAGAGCCCGGCTTTCTTTGACTTTGCCAACCTGGAAGCATGGCACAGTGCGTGTGGAGAGGGGCTGATCCAGGGGAACCGAAAGACGAGCTGCTGGTCACACGGTAGTTTTCCTTGGGTCTTGGGAAACCTCAGGACCAGGAGGCTGGTGCTCGCTTTCATCCAGCTGTCATCAAGCTCCTCTAATAAAGGATACGGAATGTGATTGGCCTTGTTTGCATCGTCAGACCATGTCAGCAGCAGCAGTGATGCTAACGCTCATCTGCTGAGCTGGGATCACTCTGGGTCTGCTCTGCCTGGCCCGTTGCCTCCTCTGGGGCTGCTGAAGGGATAAAAAAGCGCAGCGCTTGGCTCCGAGGTCGCATCTCCTGAGCAAGGTTGTGCAAATCCTCTCGGGTGCGATGCTGGGCAGAACAGCCTTGAGTCAGACAAGTGGGTACAGACTGAGGGGCCGTAGACAAGCCTTAGACCTCAGATGGGAGCTAATGGCTGTTTTGGCAGGCAGTGGTGCTGGCGGTGGTTCTGCTCAGCTCCAGCATCCCGGATAAGAGGACTGTGCCATCCCGCACCCCACTTGGCCTTCACCACGGGGATGTTAATCGCGGCAGAGCCCGCGGGCTGCAGCCTGGCGTCTGCAGGCTGAGCCGCCCCTGCCCTCCTGCCGCTGCCCTGAGGTTTTTGCTCCGCTCCTCCGTCCCAGCGAGCGTAGGTGTCGTGACTTGTCTGCAAACACCGCTGGGCAGGGAGCTGGCCCGCACCCCCGGGTGCGAATCTTGGCTTTCAGCGCTCGCCCTCTGCCCCTGGAGAGCCTTTGTTGGTGCCCAACGCCCATGCAAAGCTTGGGAGTAGCCGGTGCCTGGATAAACCAAGCGCTGGAGCGGGGCCAGGGTTGCTTGCGCAAGAGCAGGAGGAGTTTCCAAACTCTGGCGCCCCGTGAAATACCAGGGGCCGGTTTGCAGAGGCGGGGGCATGGGGGATGATGCCCCTTTGCAGACTCCCCAAAAGCCTCAGGACAGGGCAATGACCTGAGACCGGGACAGGGCTGCGGGTTGGTGTTAGAAATGGGGGGGCTGCAGGGAGAGGGCTGTCCTCGGGCACGAAGGGACAACGGAGCAGGACGGGTGTCTTGGAAATTGGGATTTGCCCAAGCTGGCTCTTGATGGTGATCCCAGTGTCCAGCACCCGATGCCCGAGGGATTTGCTCTTGGACTAAAGACAGCAGTGTGACATGTTGGGAGCACGTTCCCAACCCCCGCTGCTGCGTTGGAGGAGACCAAGCTGAGGGTCTGGACCTCAGCCCACGGGGTGGGGCGGAGGGATGCTGGGATGTGAGGGCTGAACCGGACTGGGGGAGGAGCCCACCAAGGGGCGATCATGGGTCTTGCTTTGAGTCTCCCCTCCATGAGCCCAGTGCAGGTCCCAGAGCCTCCTCTCCTCTCCCGAGCGTCAGCAGCTGCTGTGGGCATGGGGGTGCCAACTCAGCCCTCCGCTTACGTCTTCCACGGCCGCTGCGTGTGTGGCCACGGCATGTGGGGGGAGTGGACGCGTACCTCCTATCCCTCCCTCTAAAAAGCCATGCATCTGGCTCCAGAATTCTCCTGCTGGAGGTACCGGGGGAGCCGCAAGAAGCATTCAGCCCGTGTCCCCCAAAGGGGGAGGCGGTGGGGGGCCGGGGCAGAGCCCGCAGTGGTTGGCAGCAGCGGAGCAGGCAGGAGGAGCACCCAGGCCGCTGCCAAGGGCTCGGAGGCTCGCGTGCTAGGGCTTGTTCATGGCACCTACTGCTCAGCGGGGCTCAGGCTGAGACCCAGACCTCAGATCCCATTTCCTAGGAAAGATGCAGTGAAGAGGGGCTTTTACATATATATAGATACATAGCGGGTTTTTAATGCTGTTTGCTGGAGGTTTGGGGATGGAGCTGCATGGGGGGTGCTGGAGAAACTCTCTGAGGGTTAGAAAAAGGTTTGACCAGACGCTTGTTCCAAGACGCCTTGAGCTGTAGTGTATCAAGTCAAAGGCTACATAATCTCTCATTTTAATAGTCCTAGGCAAGTTTCCCCTGCTCTGGGGCTGGGGAGCTTTAATAAACAGGTTGCTTTTACAGTACAAGATCAAAAGAGGTGGGTCCCTTGAGAGGCCCGTGTCCCAGGACATGGGTCACCCTCCGAAGGGAGGGCAGAATGTGGGACCTGCTGTGCAAATTGTTAATAGAAGAGTCTCTTAAATAACTAGAAGGAAACGCGGTCGCAGACGAGCCCTCCCTCTCTGAGCAGCACTTCCGAGCGAACGCGTTGGCGAGCGTTTTGCCACCGGGCTTTGCTCGGCCCTAACCAGCCTCCCCCAATGATGCTTTTCCAGCTTTTAGTGAGATCGGAGGTTACCCCAACCTGGAAGAGGCCTATTTAAAAGCCGTGCCATCCAAGATTGTTCCCAACACTACCTGCCACCTGCCCAGAGCGGATGCGATGCACCTCTTCCGTGATCCAGTCTCTGGAGATCTACCCTGGACCGGGATGACTTTCGGGCTGTCTATCATGGCCACGTGGTACTGGTGCACCGACCAGGTAGATGTAAACAAGAGTCCCCTGCCCCTGTAACGCGGCGTGGCCTGGGGTCCCCACACGTTCCACTGCCGCTCTCGCCCTGCCAGTCCGCCCGCAGCAGTGCCTAGTGCTCCTTCTGGCTGGTGGTCTCGGGGGGCTTCTTTTTGGAGTCGGTAGAAGCACCTGGGGCTCCCGCAACCCTGTTCTTGAGGTGCTTGGATTGGGACAGTTTGGAGAGCGGGATGCCCAGGGGTGTCCTCATCTCCTCGGTTGGCTTCTGGCTTTCCGGCAGGGAGGTTAAGCGTTTGCTGGATGCTCTGGGGTTGTTTGGGGAGAGGTGGCCGGGCTGCGGTGGCTTGCTGGGGCTGAAGACTTTGCTCTGCCAATAGGGCTGGCTGCCTGCAATGGTCTTTTTGGGCTCAGCTCCATCCCCTCTGTATTTGGGGCCCCCGGGGGGGTTTTCATGCGTTGGGGAGCAGGAGATCTCTTTGCCTGGTTCTTTGCCTGCGGGGTTCCTGGGCCGGTAACGGTAGATGTGCGTCCCCTGTTTGTTAAAGAGCAGAAGAAGAGATGAGCTACTGCTGGTATGAGGATGCTGTACCCTGCACAGACACCCCTTCACGTGTCTGCGCTGTGGGCTTGGTCCTCACAGACAAGTCCCTTTGCTGCTGGGTGTACCCCCTTGCCCAAATTCTTCTGAGAGTGGTGGCAGCTCCAAACTGCCCCCAGTCTTAACCGTTGCTGCCCCTGTGATTTCTTGCTCTGGCAACCACTGCCTGCACATCACAGCATCTCAGCAGCCACTTCCCAAGCAGCCCAGGCAGTCCAGAGGTTGTCCCAGGCCAAGGCATGGTAGTCTGGAGATCCAGGACCAAGGATGCCAGCGGCATCTCAAGGCCTTCTCTCCAGCTGCAGCCTGAACACCCATCTCAGACATCGAAGCACTCATTTTGGGCCCAGGGAGCATTCAGCCAGCCATCAAACCTGTGGGGTTAGGTGACTACCAAGATTAGATGAAAGGATGGAGGGTTGGGAGAGGAGGTGGGATCAGGAGGCAAGTGAGCTGCAACACCACTGCGGGAGCGGCTCTGATTAGCTGGGTTGAGAGACGCGTTTGGATCGGGTCTGAGCACCACTGATCTCAGTTCTGGACTGGGTTAAAGCCTTAACACATGGCTGTGGTCACCAGATATTTATCTCCCTCTTGGGGTGTGTCTGCGCCACGATCTGGAGGTTGATTGCACCCCGTGCAGACATACCCGGGCGAGATCGGATCTAGGGAGTGCAGGTGCTGAGGGCAGGACGAGCTGGGGCTGGGAGGCTGCGGAGCCGGCTGCACCAACCTGCCCTGGCTCTGCCGAGACCCCCGCTGTGCCGCCAGCTCTGCACCTCCGCCGTGCTGTTGGCATCATCTCGGTGTTCAGTCGTTTGGTCCGAATATCCCAATGGCCTCTCTGGTCCTCAGGCAGACGCCTGCGGCGTTGGCCAGGAGGGCTGTGTTAAAGCAGTTTAGCCTGGGTAATGCTAGATTGATTTAACTGTGTTGCTTAAAACCAGCGCTAAGGTCTGAGGTGTCTTCAGGTGGGGAGGGCTAAGGGGGATTTAGCTCCTCTCCCTTCAAGGTCATCATGTGCCTGCTGTGGGGCACATGGTGACGGAGCAGGATAGTGGGTCGTGCAGCTCCTGACCTGCTCTGGCTCTTGGGCAGGAGTTAAACCACAGTTTCCCTGAGCATCCTGCCCCAGGAACCAGCACCCGGTCCCTCCTGCCCACCATGGCATGAGCCAGTGCTTGCTCTGGAGCAGCCGAATCCTGCTGGGTGCTGAGCGTTTCTCCGTAAGCCCCTGGGGAGAGCCTGGGCTCGTTTAAAGTCAGCATTTCCCACGGAGGTTGCATATTTAAGAGAGCTTGCCTCAAAGCCCAAGGGCTGTATCACGGATGGACATGGCTTGGCCAGAGCCTTGAGGTGTGATGGTTGGAGCAGTCTGGGTGGTGGAGGTGTGGTAGGAGGCGTCTGGGTTCAGCGTCCCTTTTATTGTGGGTGCTCTTTCGGGAGGAGATGGAAGAGAAGGGGCAGAGGATTGTGGGAAATGGTGGATACTGGCGGGAGGACACGCTGCCGAGGTTGCACTGGGCTTTTGTGGTGCTGTGGAGTAACACCGACCCGTTGGTGGTCTGGAGAGAAACCCAGCCCGTGGGTTGGGTACACATCTACGCTGCATTTGGGCCTGATGCCCGATGGCTACAGCGTTTGGGGGTGCTTGGGGTGCAGTTTGGCAAGGAGGAGGCTGATGTGGACTAGGAGGTGTCGGTGGCTGCTCAGCCATCCGGCCTGGCTCTCCCACAGGTCATCGTCCAGCGGTCGCTCTCTGCCAAGAGCCTGAGTCACGCCAAGGCCGGCTCCATCCTGGCCAGCTACCTGAAGATGCTGCCCTTGTTCGTGATCATCATGCCGGGGATGATCAGCAGGGTCCTGTACCCAGGTAAGGGCCCTGCCGTGCCGGCACGGAGCTGGCAGGATGGGTATTTTCCCTGTCAGTAAGCAAGGAACGGGATGGGGGCTTGTCTGGAAACCTCTGCTCTGCACAAGCCTGGGGTCTGTGCAAGAGGGAGAGGGACAGGAGAGGTGCTCTCCCTGTGCCTGCCATGCATCAGCCAACCCAACCATCCCCTATTACCTGTGCAGCCCGGTGCAACGAGGGTTGCAGGTATTTAGGCAAGGGAATGCTCCAGGGATAACTCGGCTGCTCAGCATGAGGGAAGATGTGATGTTTGCCCGGAGTGAGCCTCCGCCTGCGATTTAGGCTACTCTGGGCTACGGGCCAGCACAAAGGTGGACTGGACCCAGAATAGAAATGTTTGGTGGGGGTTGATGGTGATTCCTGTTGGATTTGAGGTTTCTAGAGAGTTAATCAAGGATTGCTTTGGTTTATTGTTTTTTACACATGGGAGAAACTATTCTCTGCACATTTCCATCAGCTGAGTGCTGGCTTTTCCAACCCTGACGGCATGTCAATTATCCACCTCTGGTGATGTTTGCCCGGAGTGAGCCTCCGCCTGCGATTTAGGCTACGGGCCAGCACATAAGAAAGGTGGACCCAGAATAGAAATGTTTGGTGGGGGTTGATGGTGATTCCTGTTGGATTTGAGGTTTCTAGAGAGTTAATCAAGGATTGCTTTGGTTTATTGTTTTTTACACATGGGAGAAACTATTCTCTGCACATTTCCATCAGCTGAGTGCTGGCTTTTCCAACCCTGACGGCATGTCAATTATCCACCTCTGATGAAAGGGCCAGAACAAGTTATTGCAGGAACACCAACGTACTCTGAGCAAGGTGGCACCTGGGACCTGGGTCACAGAGCATCAAAGGGCTTGCTGCTCCTCGCCCTGCACGGCTCCGCAGGGCAGGAGGGGGTATTTGATGTGTGAGGAGTAACACCCTGCTCTGAGCTCTGTGTTACCATCTGGGAAGGGAGAAAGAAGCAAGTGGACTCTGGGTTAGTAAATTTAATTCCCTGTAAACACAGATTAGGTGCTCGTCTGGGGTAACCTCAGGTGGCTCCAGTGGTTTCAGCTGCTGATTTAGCCCTCGGGGTTTGGATGCCCCTGCAGACTCTGAGTGAGGAGCCTTGAGAAACCAAAAATACTTGGTAGTGGTGCAAGAAGCTACAGCGCTTGGGTGGAAATAGGGGATTGACCCTGCGACTTTTTTCCCCTGCCTGGATGAGGCGACGCTCCCGCTGCAGCGGGGATGCTGGCGTGCACCTCGTGGGGTGACAAGGGCTGGCGTCACTCGTGGGTCAGGCGCGAAGCTGCTGACTGCAACGCGCGCCCGCAGAGTTGCTGTCCCTGTTTCTCCACTGTCTTGCTCTGCCTAATTATGTGTCCGAGTGCTTTTACTTTGATGCTAATCTCCTTTGCAAGGAGCTAGACAACAAGCCTGAGAAGGACATGCTTGCACGCACAGTCTGTCCCTGGCTGGGCATGATGCCACTGCTGATGGGCTGTGGGACAGAGCCATATTGCTGTGCCCGGAGCCGCTGGGCTCTGTCCCACAGCCTGAATCCACGGAATAATCTTTAATTCCTAAAAAACTCCCTTTACACCATTCCCATTACACTCCCAGACACCAAGAGCTGTGTCATGACCACCACCTTCCCAACCCAGAGCTCCTCTTGGGTGACTCCTACCATCACCCTGTAGCAGGGCATTATTCTCCCATATGGGATGTCTGATCTCAGCATCTGGGACGCAACACCAAAGCTAAGGATGACACCACGCCTTGGCTGAGCTGGCTGTGTCACCTCCAGGTTTGCAACCTTCACAGGGTGGAGAAACGTAGGGGAAGGTTATAACAAAAAGTCCTACCTGCGTGGCACTGCTGGGGTAGGAGCTGTTGCCATCCAGGTTGGTGCGGGGCAGCACGCACCTAATCTCCACGGCGTTGCTCCTCCTCTTTGTCACGTCCTCCACGCGCACGTGCTTCAAGGACGGGAGGCTCCCCAGGGGGCTGAGGAAGGTGCCCCGGCTGATGTGAGGGTCACTGAGCTTCCTCTGCATGGGAAGGATCTCCCCATTGTGGGTGACATCCGAGTTGGTTCGCCGGAGCGGCCCGTAGCGATCCCTCACCTCGAAGTACTCGTCTGAGATGGAGGAGGCGTTGGAGCGGCGGTAGCTGTGGTCAGCAGAACTGCTGGAGTAGCTCTCCTGGTCACTGAGAGTGATGTACTCCTCTTCCTCCTCCTCCTCCTCTTCTCCCAGCCCGTTGAGGGCGCAGGGAGGCCCTTTGACCTCCTGTGGCCCTGCCGCCGGCCGGTCTGGCTGAAGATGGCCGGGGTCCATTGAAGCTCTGTTGGGGTTCTCCTCCGGTTCCTGCCTTGCTTCTGCGTGGTCAGCCGGCGGTGGTTGCCTGTCACCCTCCGGGGCAGTGCTGCTGTCACAGGGCACAATGACTTTGGTCATGAAGACACCAACGGGGATTGTCCTCGGCTTTGGAACTGGAGGCTTGGTGTCCTCCAGTGTCTCCTCTGGTGGCTTCAAGCGGTGGCCCAAGGGTGACGCAGCAAACGTTCCTGCTTGCTTCATTGTCCAGTTGGTGCCTTTGATGGGGCTGGGGGCGGGGTCTGCAGGAGCTTCCATGGGGGTCTGTGGGGTCTGTCTCTGGCAGGGGGGCACCAGAGGTGGCTCTTGGTCTGAGTTTCTCCTGGTCTCCATCTCCCTGTTCTTCAGCATCTGTCGGTGCTGGGCGCTGGCCTGGGAGACATCGCAGACTTTGATGCGGTTCATCTGCGAGAGCTTCACGTTCTTTATCTTGGGGTCAATAATGTTGATGTAGCCCAAAACTTCGCTCCCAGGCTCAGGGTCAGGCTCGACCCAGGTGGGCAGGTAGTCAAACATGTTGGCTTTCTCCAGGTTCAGGAGGCCGGGGTGGATGAGCAGGGAGAGGTCCGCCGCGTCGCCCTGCCTGTCGCCCGCCTGGCCCTCGGGCAGGGCTTTGCCTTTGTTGTCTGTCTTCTGGGTTTTGTCCTGGTTCTCGGATGAAGTCTTGCTGATCTGGTCGGCGCTCTTGGCCTTCACCAGGGCGTACTTAGGGTTTATCAGCTTCTTTACCACGGCGTTGGCGGGGGTCACTGGCACGATGGAGGGCAGTGTTACGGGCTCGGGTTCGGGCTCTTCACCCACGGAGATGGACTTGAGGCTCACCCCCTTGGACATGAGGTATAGCTCCTGGAACTGCTTGTCAAATGCCTCCACCACTTGGCCCGAGAGGACCGTGATGACGTTTCGGTCCGTCCTCGCCGCAGACCAGGTGAAGCTGGAACAGAAACACATTGGAAACTCTCTGAGCGCTTGCTGGTAAACAACACACCTCTTCCCAGCCCCGGCTTTCCCCGGGGGATTGATGGTGCTAGCAGGGACATGATCTTACTGTAAACATTAATAATAATGAGATCGAAGAAATAGCTCTCATCCCAAATTAGAACGAGGGGTTGAAGTCTTGAGCACATTGGAACTTGAAGTAAAAATAAAAGGTGTTTTCTGCAGGGCCAATGGCGTTTTCACTCTAGTGCTGGCCAATTTTCCTTTCTCAGTTTGGGTGATAGTTAAGAAAAGCGACGCGTCAAGGGATGTGTGTTTTGTTGTGGCCAGAAAGTGGGAAGTGTTTCAGTTCCATGTCTATGAAACTTGTCTTTTAGAGCTGAAAAGCTTACTGAGACCAATCTCTTTCTAGCAAAGTAAGTTTTTGTTTGGACCAATTGGAAAACGCTGTGGGTAGGAAATGTTTGACTGGAAAGGCTGAGGTCAGCAGGGAATTGGGACTGGCTGCGGTGGGTGGTCTTGTCCCTCCCTGTGCTCATTGCATCCACTGCTGGAAGCACGTGGTGTGTCCGAGAAGGTATCCTGGACCCAGCTGTGGAGTGGTGGGACCCCTTGGGTCCCTCTCCAAATCTCAGGTTGGCCTTGCAGAATCATCTCCCAGTTTAGGAGGAGGGGAGCAGGTCTGGGATAGGGGTCTGGGGCCATGCTGGGCAGGGGCCAGGACTTGGTCCTTTGACCGATGCCTCCGTGGGGTGGGCAATAGGAGACACCGCTCATTACCTGTAGGATCCGCACACAGCCCGGTCCCCGTCCACAAACATGAACTTCTGGGCCAAAGCCCCTTTGAACTTGGTAGCCGAGCGCGTGAAAAACTCCGTCCCGCCCGTGCTCCGGACTCGCAGGTTCTGCAAGGCAAAGGCAGAAGCGTGAGCAGGAGCAAAGGGCTGTTCTTCAGAGCATCCTTTACCCCTCCATCGATGCCCCGTGGGTGCTCCACAGTGGGAAACACTCTCTGTGGCCGGATCAGAGGGGGCCAGAGGGATGGGAAGATAAAATAACTTGCCCAGGGCCATGCAGCAAGCTGTGGACTTGGCTCCAAGAATTCCCTGCCTTGCCTGTGTGCCGGGCAGTGTTTTCTACCTCTTGAACTATTTGCGTCTGTGGGTGAGCAGCATGGAACGGTGCTGCCAAACGCTTTCCACCTCCTGAGATCTCTGCACATGCCACCATGGGAGAGGTGATTCTTCCCCTCCTCCCCAGCGGGACGTGTACGAGGGGCTTTAGAGGGTGGTGGTGACCCCAGGACAGCACAAGTGGGCCTGATGGCAGTGGGCTTGTCCTAATCTGAGCATCTAGCCCTGGTTTTAGGGGTGGGTGGGGAGAAAAAAAGGACAGTGGGGCAGAATCGTTTCACCTGTGGGAAATGAAACCCGTGGGCCTAAAGGGCATGTCCTGCAGCAGGTCCTTGTGGAGGTGGCTGGGGAGTGGGGTGTGCTCCCCCCAGGGAGCTCGGGCACAGCGGGATGGCCCTGGCGCCAAGAAAATGGGGTTTGTCGTCAGTCAGGCTCATGGTCTGTGCTTCTCCGTGGAGGGCAGCAGGGTGATTTTCGCAGCTGAGCAGATAGCATCTTTCACTGCAAATGGTCTCCCTTGGGCGGGGAGAAAATATTTTCTTATGAAAGCACCTGCATTCCTCCTGTTGCTGCTGGGATGCTGGTAATGCCATGGCTAAATGCACCGTGTCGTCATGAGGTCATGCCCTCTGTGGTTGGTTTTGTTGTGGATTTGGGAAAAAAAAAAGGCACCAGAAATATTTGTGTTCCCCACCTCCCACTTTCCTCTTCTGCTTCCCTGGAGTCTCCGCACTCCCTGTAGACCGTGACCTGGCACAGCCCTAAACCGGGGTGCAAGTCGAGCTCGGGCACCCCTGTTCCCCGCTCCCTGGCAGGAGGGACGGCGATTCCACACTGGTTTTAGTGAGATGCAAAGGCAAAGCCCTTCCTGACCGCATTTCCAGTTTTTACACAGTAAGTTGAAAAGTTTGAGAGGTTTTTTTATTTTGGTGCATTTGATTTTTTTGGTCCTAGTCTTCACCTTTCTGCCTGGTGTGGCTGTGGGGAAACCAGTACTGAGCATCCCAGTGTCCAGCAGCACTGGGGGTGCTAGGGCCTGGCTGGCAAACAGATTGGGGTGGCAATTCCCATCCCTGTCCTGGTTGTCCTTACGGATGGGGATGCCGAGAGAGTGGTAGTGCGCAGGCTGAGCCCTCTGCCCATCACCAGCCTGCGCGTCCCCAGCTCTCCCCAGGCATCAGTCTCTCCCGCTTGCAGCCGAAATCTTGCACAAAGCAGCCGTGGGTTTTTCTCGGGTAACACCCAGGGGAACAAAGCTCCCCAGAAGCAAGGTGCCGGTTACCTTTCCCTTCCTCCTTGCTCCCGGCGTATTGCTGCTGCTAAGATCTGTTTACTTAATCTTTCCCAAGATGAGCGCGCAGCGAGCGAGCGCCCGGCGCGATGGCCGGCTGCCGAACCCGCGACAGGGTGAATCACTCCCCAAGCACTCGCCGTTGCTCAACAAAGCGACCGCCTTGCCCAAGCCGGCTTTGCTAATTGCCAAGCGCAAAAGGCACCGAGATAACGACCGTACGTTTCGTTAGCGTCTTACGAAGCAGCTCCCAGACACTGCCCTAATTTCCTCACAGCCTCCTGCCCTGCTGCACCCCTTGCCAGCAAACTGCCGGCAATATGTGGCAAATCTCAACTTCTAGACATTTGCCGAGCTCTGCAGATGTTCTCCTGCTTTTCCAGTCCTGCCACCGGGTTGCTCGTGCATTAAAGCACCGGTGTGCGTCAGCTCTGGCTTTTCTGGTCTCAGAGCAGCAGCAGTCTGCAGGATACCAGACTCTCTGGGGAGTTTGGACGTGGGTAAAAGCTCAGCTGAGTCTGCTTTAATTGTCATGAGCAGCAATTAAGCAGAGGCGGTGGGCTTGGAGGCTGGGGAAGGAGTGAGGCCTGGCCATGCTTTCGGTTCTCCAGGGTGGGGGTCCCTGAGCACCCCCTGAGTCCCTGCCCAGTGTGAGGGTGTCATGACTCGTATGTGTTCCTGCTCAGCTGGGGGTTCACCCTCACCGTAAGCAAATTTGGGGAGCTTGCCCGGGCATAGGTCTTCCCTGCCAGCCATTTGGCAGCCAGCGCGCGCGGCCGGGTGACGTCAGGCGCAGAGACGTCGCCTTCTGCCAAGCAACAGAGGAGGCTGAGCAACGTGTGGGTGAAGTACAGCCGGGAGAAAGGGGTGTCTGGAAGCCCTGAAGTGAAACTGCTGGGCTGCTCCAGCGTGTTTGCGTCCGATGCTGGTGATAGGAGTGTTGCGCCCGGCAGAGAGCCTGGGACTCTCTTGTGGCTGGGCCAAGGGTCCCTGCTCCCGCTCTTGAGGCTGATGTAACCCCCTGCCCTCTCCCCTGCCCCTCTGCACCACACAGGGTGACTTTCTCTGCTCCCCCTGCACACACAGGGATGTACGAGGGGTTTGGGGCACTTTGGGCTGGGGACTGAGCCCCTGCACTGCTTTACCTTCCCTCATTTCAAACAGGATTCGTGCACCGGAGCAAAGTCGTGCACCGCTGCCGGCGCCTCCAGGGACAGGTGAATGTGGTGTGGGCAGGCAGAGATGTGTCTCCCCCCGTCTGCTGCCAACTGTCAGGGCTGCTCAGGGAGGGAGAGAGCAGGGAGGGCATCCTTGGCAGCTGCTGGGGCTGCGGGCAGTGTGGGTGCCTCCCTGCTCCGCTCCTGGCTCCGTGCTGGGGCGGAGGCTTTGGAAAAGGGGAAAATCAAGTTTTTTAATTCCAGCCGCTGACTTGCGGGAAAGCCCGAAAGCGAGAGAACCGGCCGGCGGTTGCTCCTGCGAGTCCTGCCCCTGGGGCAGGAGCAGGCATGGAGCTGGGGCCAGCAGGGATCCGGCCCTGGAGAGCATCCTTCCCTCTTGCCGGCTTGTTCACCAGGAGGAGTGGAGCACATAGGTTTGCCCTGGGCTTCACAGTGCCCTGCTTGAGCTGTGCCCACCTAAGCAGGGCTGTAGCCCCCTGAACCACCCCTCTACCCCTAAGCCAGCTCTGGCTGGGTACCAGCAGCTCCCTGGGCTTTCTGCATCCAGCTTTACTGGTGGAATTCTGTTTCCGCCTCTCATCTGTTCCCTTACATCCTGCTGCTCCTGGATTTGAGCATCACCTTCAGCTTTGGCTACAGGAAAAATAGACTAAACTCATCTAGCACTGCCCAAAGTCTGGGGGTTGTGATCCCTCCAAGACAGGAGGGAGCAGGGCTGATAGCTCTGGTTATGTCCCTGCATCGGAGAAGGTTGCCCAGCCTCGGATCCCAGGGGCCATCCTTACCTTCAGGTGTCCGGCGTGCATCTGGGCTCGCTCGCACATCTGTAGGAAGTGCTTCACGTTGGTCTCATCCAAAATGATGTAGACTCCCACTTTCCTCTTGAAGCCCGCGTCCAGGAGGTCCTTGAAGATATCTACATCGGTGAACATGTCCATGACCACCGCGATGACCTGGGGAGGGGAGAAGCGAGGTGAGTCTGGGTAGCTTGGCCGGGTGACACCCCCAAGATGTAGCTGGTGCTTGGGCGGGAGCCGAAGCTCCCCAGAGAGCACGTTGCTGGGATTAGGTGTGGGGGGAGCCCAGGCTCCCCCTGCTCCAGCCATCCCAAGGGCGGAAAGCAGGAGCCCTCAGTCCGATTCCTCTGCTCTCACTGAGCGAGGTTTGGGCTCTGGTGGTGGCCCGTAGCGTAACACACTTGTGAAAAACTGATTTCTGAGGGTGAATCTGACTTTCTTGCCTTTAACAAAGATTTCAAAGCCTGGTTTCTGGCTGAGAAGTTTGTGTCCCTTCACTCTCGGCGCTGCCTGTGGCCCCGTCACGGGGAGCACCAGAAGGGAAATGTGTGACGCAGGGATGTGTCTGTCTGTCCGAGGGCACGGTGCATGGCCTGGAGTCCCCCACCATCTCTGGGGATCTTGTGCATGGTGTGTTGAGAGGAACGGTATAAAACCATAGCTAAAAGTGACTCTAAGCTTGGTAGAAAGTATGTGGATGCCCCCGAGTTGCATTCAGGGGCTGCAGTGACTTCTAGTATCTCTCAAAAGCCAGGCCTTGGTTCGAGCTGAGGAGGAGTTTGCAGCTCCAGCTGCTGTTCCGAGTCCAGGCCGCTGCTGCCAGCGATGCTGTCGGGTTGGTGGCCAGAGCAGAGCGCAGGGACAGGCGGCGTTTCTGTCGCCGGCTGCTGGCGTCTCTCGGTCTCGCTGGCCGGTCCCTGCGTGGCTGGGAGCCCGCCGGGTGCTCGGGGTGCTGCTTCTGCTGCGCACCGCCCCCCTCAAGCATCCCTCCTTCCTCCCAGGCTTCATGGAAGCGGAGCAGAGCTGGGATGATGGTGCCAGCACCCCGTACAGCGACAGCACGGTTCGGCATTGCCATTCTTTGCAAGGTGGAGCTGCCTTTGTACCCAGGGCGTTTGCTGCCATGGCGAATCCCACGTGTGATAGGAAGATGCATCTGTGCCACATCCAGCCATGCTGGGATTTTGCTGGGATGGCTGCCTAAGCAGCAAAGTTCACTCCGCATCCACAGATGTTGATTTCCTGGAAATGGCATGGCCTGTGGCACAACGGTGCAGCACAAGATGTGCAAGCAAAGGGGCTGGAGGCCTAGCTGAGCATCTCGGTGCAATCCCTGGGGTGGCAACAGGGCAGCGCAGCCCCCCCTCGTCCCAAGCAGGAAAGCAGCTTGTCACTGGGGTGCTGCCGTGTCATTGTGCCATGCCTGGAAACCAGTTGGTGCCCTTGCCTCCGTGGCTGTTCCTGGACGGTGCCCTGGGTCGGGGTGGATGGGTGCTCATGGCCCAGGAGGGCTCCACTGGCCGTGGCACATGGCTCAGCCGGGGAGGATGCCAGCATGGGAGTGTGCACACCGTGGGGTGACGCCGGGAGACCTCGAGATACTTGATCTTCAGGAGGGAAGGGATCGGGATGGTGCCAGGCACTTGCACACTCAGGCACATCCAGTCTGGGGCTCTCAAAGCACCAAGCTGCCTTTTAATTAGTTTTGTGCCACAGGACGTGGAGAGCTCTAATTAAGAAGAGGATGGTGTGTTATGACACTGCCGGCTCTTCCTTTTCTGCAGGCGATGGGGCGAGGAGCGAGGCTGTGTGGGGAGCTCCAGCCTGCGCTGTCTCCGATGCTGCTCCAACCTCCCCAGCCCCAGCCACACGCGAACGTTTTGGGAAGTGCCAGTGAGCCGAGCGAGAGGGGCCTCTACTGCTCTGCCGCTCGCTTTGATGAATTCCCATTTATCCTCACCACATTCCCATTTATCCTCACCTGAGTGCCTCATGGCTTTGCCATGAAAGGATAAATCCTCACCCTGTTGTTCACCCGCTCGTGTGTTTTGCCGGTCCTCGTTGTCCTGGTGGGGAAACTGAGGCAGAAATCCGGGTGCTGCTTTGCATGGACTGCACTTGTCTCGCCAGTGCTGTGCAGTGGGACAGGTTCAAAGCTGCTCTTAAAGTTCAGGGCTTGGCTTTTCCATTTACAGCAAGTCCCTGGGGAGGAGCTGTGCTGTCTGCTGCGAGTCCCGGCTGAGGGGCACCTGAGCTGGGCTGGCATCTCCCTGGCTCGAGGAGGTGGGTTTGGTGGCCGATGCTTTGCTCCTGTCTCTGACACTGCTGCTCCCCGCAGCCGTGGTCATGTCACCTTGCCTGTGTGCCACATTTTCTCCAGGGGACGTTGAGGGCTTATAAAACAGGGGTGAGCATAGTATTGGCCTTCATTTTGTGAGGAAAAGGGCATTTTCCCACGGTGGTTCCGGCATTCCCAAGGCCTTGGCTGCTGCTATAGCTCTGAAGGCGGGAAGGTGCTTCGCGGGGATGCGGGCAGGGCATAGTGACATCCCCCAGCCCCGCTTGTGCGGGGACAGCGAGCAGGCAGCGTGCTGCAGGCGGTCGCCCAGGGCGGCTGGCTCGGGCAGCGGGGACCAGCCCGGCTCTCACCTGCGTGCCCACGTCTTCAACCCGATTCCTCCTGCTTGGCTGGTGCATCCTGTCGCCGCTCCGCACTTCTGCTTCCCTCCCCGCCGCGTC